>NC_065580.1:151012914-151170414 GCF_024542745.1 Macaca thibetana thibetana
CACCCGGCTGCTGTTCCTCTCTGTGGGGTGGGGGTCGCATAGCCAACGTGTTCTGAATGGGTTTCGCAGAGTGAATTCTAATCTTAAATGGGACTGTCACAACTTTATTTTGAATTTAGGTAAAATTCACTTTTCTGGCATATAAGTTTATGTGTGGGTGACTTAGGGCTGTTCCTCAGCTTTTAAGGACTTGTTAGATGTGAAGACTTGGTAAATTAAAATCTTGCCCGCCCCTGTCAGCGATGGGCAAGTGGTGCGGTGGGAGGGGTCGAGTGGTGTGGAGTGGGGCGAGTGGTGGGGGGACGGCGAGGGATGAGCAGCAGTTTGCTGTGGGGTCTCCAGGGGGCAACTCCTTTCTCTGGGCCTCGGTTTCCTCAAGGGCAACTCAGGGTGAGTGGCTGTTTCCAGAATCCTGTACGGAGTGCGTGCTGGGGCGGGGTCCACAGGGCTCCTGGTGGAGCAGAGGTGGGGGGTGAGGGGTGCCAGTCACGCCCCTGCCCTGCTCCCGGCAAAAGCGCCCATGTGCTCGGGGCAGGGGGCGGCTGCTGCAAGGGTGGGACCCGCGGGTTCCGAGGCTTTCCTGGTGGTGGAGACGCGCCGAGGCCGTTTCCACTCCAAGCCGCTTTTCTAGGTGGTGAGTCGGCTGGGCCTGGACTCCCTGTGTCCCTTCAGCCCTAAGGAGCGGATCATCGAGTGAGCCTCTGCCCTCCCGACCTCTTCTCACCTGTCCCGGGCTCTGCCTCCCTGGCCTTGCGGGGCGCCGGGGTCCCTGCGTGGAGACCCGGCTCATCCTCCCAGCGCCTCCCTTTGGGCACCTGCTCGGCCTGTGCCAAGTCGGGGTGTGGGGGGTGAGGGGGGCACAGAGACCCCGGCCGGGTCCCCGCTGGTTCTCTCCCGAGTGGTCGCCTGCCCGTGGGTGCAGGTGGGCGTGGGGCCTGGGGCCGCCTGGGGAGGACTGCGCTCCCCCCACCAACCCCGGCCGGACCCGCTGAGCCGCGCCCACCCTGCAGGTACCTGGTCCCTGAGCGCGGGCCTGAGCGAGGCCTGGGCAGCAAGTCCCTGCGCGCCTTCGTGGGGGAGGTGGGTGCCCGCTCTGCGGCCCCCGGGGGCGGCTCGGTGGCGGCGGCAGCTGCAGCCATGGTGAGCTCGGGGGGAGGGGAGGAGGTGGGAGGGGAGGAGGAGGGAGGGGAGGAGGGGGGGGGGGAGGAGGGGGGAGGGCGCGGTGGGGTCCCCGCGACCCCCACATCCACCCCTCTCGCAGGGCGCGGCGCTGGGCTCCATGGTGGGCCTTATGACCTACGGGCGGCGCCAGTTCCAGCCCCTGGACGCGACGATGCGGCGCCTGATCCCGCCCTTCCGCGAGGCCTCGGCCAAGCTAACCGCGCTGGTGGACTCGGACGCCGAGGCCTTCGCCGCCTACCTGGTGAGTGGCAGCCGCAGCAGGGCACCCCGGGCCCCTCCGACAGCAAACCCCCAGCTGGGGCCCGGGTGAGAAGCGGGTCAGCTTCCGGCTGGGGACCAGGAGTGGCCTGAGGGGGTCACCACTGGCCGCTGTCTGGGCCTTGACCCCCAGCACCGCCTCCACCCGGCAAGTGCATGGTCCCAGCAGGGTTTGAGGGTTGGTATCTACCCCCCACCTCCCCCGGAAAAAGCCAGGCGTGGTAGCTGGTGCCTGTGGTCCCAGCTACTCTGGAGGCTTAGGTGGGGGGTGGCTTGAGGCCAGGAGTTGGGGCTGCAGTGAGCCATGATTGCAGCACTGCACTCTAGCCTGGTCAACAGAATGAGACCCTGTCTCTAAAGTAAATATATACAAAACTCAGGAACAACTTTAAATTTAGAAATTTAAAATAAGATGAATAATTGAATAAAAACCAAGTAGAGAGGAAAATACATAAATGAAAATGTAATCAAGAGGCAGGAAAGAAACGTACATATAAGACGTGTGGTTTAGAGAAACATGAGTGGGGACGGTGAGACCGCACCAGGCACCAGTGGTCACTCCAGCATGTGGGGAGCGCCGGATTGGTTTATGCTCCTTGTGAGCAATGCGAAGGTAGACTTTTGAAAAATATAAGGAGATATCCTTACTTTGCACTAAATACATAAGTAATTTCCAGATGGAATAGAAAGCTGTGTTTCCCCATCACCAACACAACAAAGCCTCACGAGAAATCACAGAAAACAAAACTGACCAGGTGGGCAGGCCTCGGCCGGACACAGATGTGGCCACGTGAAGCACACGCTTGGCTGAGATCTGCCCAGGGAGACCGTGCACACCGCAAGGTCTGGCTGTGAGAGGGTGTTCGTAGTACGAGTCACAGCGTGGGGATGGCTGTCCCTGCTCCGCCTGCACCTGTTGCAGACCCTCATGCAGAGGACAGCCCGGGAGAGGGGCCGCAGACCCTCGTGCAGAGGACAGCCCGGGAGAGGGGCCGCAGACCCTTGTGCAGAGAACAGCCCGGGAGAGGGGCTGCAGCCAGGAGGCCTGGTCTGGACAACGCCCCAGCCAGTCAGGGAGATCCTGGGCATTTCTGTTCCTTGATCGCCGCTGTTGGAAAGGTCATAGGATCCAGCTCTGGCCAGGGCCCACCCAGGGAGCATTTTCTCCCAGCCGTGGCCGAGGGTAGGGGCCATTGATGATGACTTTCTGGTGGAGATTTGACTGAATCTTCCAAGATGAAGGGAGCACATTCCCCACTGACCACCCCTCGGCTGGGGCTCTGGCCCAGTGGATGTGAGCAGGGCTTGGTGGGTCCCCGTGCTCCATCTCACCCTAGGTGGTTGGTGTGTGGCCCCAGCCATGCTCGCCCACACGGGGTGGGTCTGAGGAGCCGAGTGCCTTTGGGTGATGCCACACGTGTGAGCACCTAGGAAAGGCCAGTGCCTGTGGCCAAGGCAGGGACGCGAGGGGCTTTGTGGTTTGCTCTTAGTCCTGCAAAGTCTGGGCCTCTTATGCCCAGGCTTGAGGGTGGTGCAGCTGCTTGTGTTGGAGACGCAGGCCAGAGCCACTCCTGCCTTATAGGTTCTAAGGGCTCAGGGGACCTCCTGGGCCCTCAGGCTCCTTATCTGAGAATAAGGGCCCTGAGGGAACTACCTGCCCCTCCTCACATCCCCGGGCTCTAACCATCTGCTGTGTGCCCCTGACCACGCCCCACCCCACTCCACCAGGCCTGATGCCAAGGGCTATAAACCACTGACCTAGCAGAAGCTTGGTTCCCAGAGAACTTGTCCCTACCTGGGACACGGTCCTTGCTACGGCCCCTGGTGGGAGCTCAGAGGGCATGGCTGCTACCCCAACGGTCCGTCACCCAGTAGTTCTGTCTCTCTCTGGCAGGAAGCAATGAGGCTGCCCAAGAACACACCTGAGGAAAAGGACAGGTGAGCCTGGAGGGCTAGCCGCACTGGGGGCCTCTGTGTCTGGGGAGTTGGCAGCCAGGAACCTGGGTACCTGGGTGCTGTGACGGGGCGTGGTCGGCCTGGGCGTGCTGGGTACCTGGGCGCTGTGACGGGGCGTGGTCGGCCTGGGCGTGCTGGGTACCTGGGCGCTGTGACGGGGCGTGGTCGGCCTGGGCGTGCTGGGTACCTGGGTGCTGTGATGGGGTGTGGTCGGCCTGGGCATGCTGGGTACCTGGGCGCCGTGATGGGGCGAGGTCAGCCTGGGTGTGCTAGGTGTTTGGGAGTGACTTTCCGTTCCCCGCTTCTGCGCCTGCTCAGCCCTGTTGGGGTGCAGTGTGACTACTGCCTGCCCGTGTGTGCCCCTGTGCCCAGGCTCTCCTCTTGCTCCTTCCAGGCGCACGGCAGCCCTGCAGGAGGGGCTGAGGCGGGCAGTCTCTGTGCCGCTGACGCTGGCGGAGACGGTGGCCTCGTTATGGCCGGCGCTGCAGGAACTGGCCCGGTGTGGGAACCTGGCCTGCCGGTCAGACCTCCAGGTAGGGGGGTGCCTGGGGGACCCTAGGTCTGCTGCAGAGCAGGAAGCAGCTGTTGGGGCTCAGTGGCTGGAGAGCACGGTGCTTTGCTGGCTGAGCCAGACGGGGAGATCTCACTTCATGGGCAGTTCCTGGGGCTTTGGCCTCTTCCAGCAGGGCCGGGGTATCCACTGCCTTCTAAGATCTCACCCACGGTCGCACCACAGACAGGCAGAGACCCAAATGTGTCTGCAGAGCCCATCCTGACCACTGTATACACTGCTCCACCTCCCCCAGGGGCCGCTGTACCACCCACCCTCTTGTTCTAGAAAACACCTACGTCAGGCCAGGCACAACGGCTCACGCCTGTGGTCCCAGCACTTTGGGAGGCTGAGGCGGGAGGATCACTTGAGTAGAGGAGGTTGAGACCAGCCTGGGCAGCATAGTGGGGTATGTGTGTACAATAGACAAGTATGAGCCGGGCGCGGTGGTGCCTGTGGTCGCAGTTACTTGGAAGGCTGAGGCAGGAGAATTGCTTGAGCACAGGAGGTCGAGGCTGCAGTGAGCTGTGATCACACCACTGCACTCCAGCCTCGGTGACAGAGCAAGACCCTGTGTCAACAACAACAAACAAAACTCAAGAAAGCACGCAAGGCAGCTCCTGGAAGTAGACGCATCACACTGACGGGCCACAGCCGGGCAGAGGCTCCCGGACAAGGAACATCTATCTCATGGGCTCGGCACTTTCTGCAGCTGCCCTAAGACCTCATGGTCTTCGGGGTCTTTACAGGAAAGACACCAGTTTCCAGCGTCTGGTCCCAGAGAAGTGTCCCCTCAATCCCTGGGAAGTGGCCCAGGGCAGTTAGCCTGAAGCTGTCTCCGGGGGCCCTCCAGGGGATGACTTTGCCTCTAGAACTGTGGTCCCGGCTCCTAGAGTGGCGGACAGCCTCCAGCACGGCTGCTCCCGGGCCTCCTGCGGGGCTGAGCCCTGCTTGGATAAGAGGAAGTTTCGTTTTCTAAGCTCAGTGGTGGAAGAAACCAGGAGCTGAGCTTGTCGCCCCGGAGGCGGCTCCCGCTGTGGGGTGAGAGTGGGGGCTGTGCTGGGCTCCTTGTGGTGAGGAGGAGCCCCTCAGGCAGAGACAGTCTGAGAAGTTTGCTCAGCCTTGATCCATGGAGGGGCTCCCTGGGGTCCTTGCAGGTGGCGGCCAAAGCCCTGGAGACGGGTGTGTTTGGCGCGTATTTCAACGTGCTCATCAACCTGAGGGACATCACAGACGAGGCATTTAAGGACCAGGTGAGCAGGAGGCAGGTGTGGTGCCCGGACCCCACGTGGGGCCTGGATTCGCAACCTCAGGGTGATTGTGACTGTCCATGGGCAGCGGGGGTGGGAGCCTGCTGCCTAGCAAGCCAGGCTGAGACTGGAACTCCTGGGCCCTCTTCCCCCGTGTGTCTGTCAGATCCACCATCGCATCTCCAGCCTCCTGCAGGAAGCCAAGACCCAGGCTGCACTGGTGCTGGACTGCCTGGAGACCCGGCAGGAGTGATGGTGCCGGAGGCCTCTCCGGGCTCTGTGGTCCCTCCTCGCCCATCCCCAGAGGGCAGAGCTGTGACCTGGGTCGGGACGCAGTTTGTTCATGTGGGGCCCGGAGGATAGGTGGGTGGGCAGGGGGGCATCTCCCGGGAATGGAGGTGCTGGTAGGAACAGGAGACCCCTTAGTCCCATGTGACCTCCAGTAAAGTCTTAGCACCAAACCTGTGTTGTGTGTGTGCGGTTTTGGGTGCAGGGCTGAGAGCTGAGCTGCGGGTCTTGGGGCAGGAGCAGGACACATGGTCAGTGGGCCACGGGAGCTGGGGTTGGAGGGGATGGGGCTGCAGTGTGAGGAGACAGACCTCAGCACCAGGGTCCCCAGAAGCCCAGTGCAGCCCACAGTGGGCAGGGTCACAGGTATTTGGAGCACCTGGGGTTCAGTGCAGGTCCCTGGGCCGCGAGGCCCCTTATCTGAGGGAAAGGGGCCCTGGTTGTGCATGGGACAGAAACCCTGGGGACGGCAGGACTTTCGACGCTGGAAGGAGAGCCTCGCTTCCCAGGTGCAGCTGCCAGCGGGTCCGGACAGTCCCACGGAGCACGGTACTGGCCCCGTCCTCAGTTCCTGTTCACCCTTCAACCGGCAGCTCCCTGGGGGACTTTTCCTCCCTGCCTCAGCTCCCTGCTGGGCCAGCCTCCTGCCTCCAGAGAAGTTATTCGTTAAAAAATAATTTAAAAAATCACTATACCCTCAAATTACTTCCAGATGGACTATTACATGTGATAGACAAAGTATGAATGTATTCGTTAGACAGCAATGCAGGATATTAAAAAGATTACTATGTCCTTGAGTGAGGCAGAAAACTCAAATGCCTTATTGGAGAGATTTCCCATTCTGAAAATAGAACACAATTGTTCCTGGAAAAAGATGTCACCCAAGACAAACGACAAGAATCCTACAGGGAGAAAAACACCCAAGGTGTGTGTGGGCACAGGGTCACCATCACGCAGCATGAAAAGTTCCTACACATCCGGCAGGCAGGGGGCGCCAGGGAGGGGACACTGGTGAGACAGTGGTGTTGGGCTGGTGAGGGGACATTTGTGAGGGGATATTGGTGTTGGGCTGGTGAGGGGACATTGGTGAGGGGACATTTGTGAGGGGATATTAGTGTTGGGCTGCTGAGGGGACATTGGTGAGGGGACATTGGTGAGGGGACATTTGTGAGGGGATATTGGTGTTGGGCTGGTGAGGGGACATTGGTGAGGGGACATTTGTGAGGGGATATTGGTGTTGGGCTGGTGAAGGGACATTGGTGAGGGGACATTGGTAAGGAGACATTTGTGAGGGGATATTAGTGTTGGGCTGGTGAGGGGACATAGGTGGGACATTGGTGAGACAGTGGTGGGCTGGTGAGGGGACAGTTGTGAGGGGATATTGGTGTTGGGCTGGTGAAGGGACATTGGTGAGGGGACATTGGTAAGGAGACATTTGTGAGGGGATATTAGTGTTGGGCTGGTGAGGGGACATAGGTGGGACATTGGTGAGACAGTGGTGGGCTGGTGAGGGGACAGTTGTGAGGGGATATTGGTGTTGGGCTGGTGAAGGGACATTGGTGAGGGGACATTGGTGTTGGGATGTGAGGGGGCATTGGTGAGGGGATGTTGGTGAGGGGACATTGGTGAGGGGACATTTGTGTGGGGGCATTGGTGAGGGGACATTTGTGTGGGGGCATTGGTGAGGGGACATTGGTGAGGGGGCATTTGTGTGGGGACATTGGTGTTGGGTTGGTGAGGAGACATTTGTGATGGACGCTGGTGGGGGATGCTGGTATGGTATAATTGGTGAAGGGCCAGTGGTGAGGGGCAGTTGCTGGGTGGAGCCTGTGGGTAGCTGGAAGTCCTTTCTAGTGGGACTGATGTTCCTGCCCTGCAGGGTCCAAGGCTGCATACACAGGAGCTGGCACCAAGGAGGGGAACATCCTCTCCCTGCAGAGGCCCTGGGTGGCTCCTGTGGGCAGAGCTTGTGCACCTGCAGAGGCCTCTGCCTCCCTCCGCCTGAGGGACCTGCAATGTTCACCCGGAGCACAGAGATCTGAGGACTGACACTCAGGGCACAGGGGCTTAGCGAAACAGGCAGGCCTCAACTGCGTCTGTTGCAGGCATTTGAATAGATTTTTGTGGGATGGGAAGAGGAGAGGAAGAGAAAATAACTGATGTCCTGTCCTGGAGCTGTAGGCTGTGTGGTCAGATGACGGAGAGGTGGAGTATGAAGAAAAGAGTGAGTCTTCTCAAAGAACAACAAAGTTTTGGGTTATCTGGAGTGAACTGCATTCCCCCAGTTTCACATGTTGACTCCTAACCCTAACCCTAATCCTAAACTCTAACCCTAACCCTAACCCTAACCCTAACCCTAATCCTAAACTCTAACCCTAACCCTAACCCTAACCCCAGACCTCTGGATGTGACCTTGTTTGGAAATGGGGTCCTTGCAGATTCAGTGAGCTCAGGTGAGCTCATCCCAGAGCAGGCTGAGCCTGGTCCAGTGTGACTCAGGTGAGCTTGTCCTAGAATATGCTGAGCCTGGTCCAGTGTGACTCGGGTGAGCTCATCCTAGAATAGGCTGAGCCTGGTCCAGTGTGACTCGGGTGAGCTCATCCTAGAATAGGCTGAGCCTGGTCCAGTGTGACTCGGGTGAGCTCATCCTAGAATAGGCTGAGCCCTGGTCCAGTGTGACTCGGGTGAGCTCATCCTAGAATAGGCTGAGCCCTGGTCCAGTGTGACTCGGGTGAGCTCATCCTAGAATAGGCTGAGCCCTGGTCCAGTGTGATTCGGGTGAGCTCATCCTAGAATAGGCTGAGCCTGGTCCAGTGTGACTCAAGTGAGATCATACTAGAATGGGCTGAGCCTTGGTCCAGTGTGACTCGGGTGAGTTCATCTTGGAACAGGCTGTGCCGTGGTCCAGTGTGACTCAGGTGAGCTCATCCTAGAATAGGCTGAGCCCTGGTCCAGTGTGACTCAAGTGAGCTCATATTAGAATGGGTTGAGCCTTGGTCCAGTGTGACTTGGGTGAGCTCATTTTAGAGCAGGCTGAGCCCTGGTCCAGTGTGACTCAAGTGAGCTCATACTAGAATAGGCTGAGCCTTGGTCCAGTGTGACTTGGTGAGCTCATTTTAGAGTAGGCTGAGCCCTGGTCCAGTGTGACTTGGGTGAGCTCATCTTAGAACAGGCTGAGCCCTGGTCCAGTGTTACTGGGGTGAGCTTATCTTAGAACAGGCTGAGCCCCAGTCCACTGTGACTCAAGTGAGGTCATCTTAGAGCAGGCTGAGCCCTGGTCCAGTGTGACTCGGGTGAGCTCCTCTTAGAACAGGCTGAGCCCTGGTCCAGTGTGACTTGGGTGAGCTCCTCTTAGAACAGGCTGAGCCCTGGTCCAGTGTGACTCAGGTGAGCTTATCCTAGAATAGGCTGAGCCTGGTCCAGTGTGACTTGGGTGAGCTCATCTTGGAACAGGCTGTGCCCTGGTCCAGTGTGACTCGGGTGAGCTCATCCTAGAATAGGCTGAGCCCTGGTCCAGTGTGACTCGGGTGAGCTCATCCTAGAATAGGCTGAGCCCTGGTCCAGTGTGACTCGGGTGAGCTCATCCTAGAATAGGCTGAGCCCTGGTCCAGTGTGACTCGGGTGAGCTCATCCTAGAATAGGCTGAGCCCTGGTCCAGTGTGACTCGGGTGAGCTCATCCTAGAATAGGCTGAGCCCTGGTCCAGTGTGACTCGGGTGAGCTCATCCTAGAATAGGCTGAGCCCTGGTCCAGTGTGACTCGGGTGAGCTCATCCTAGAATAGGCTGAACCCTGGTCCAGTGTGACTCGGGTGAGCTCATCCTAGAATAGGCTGAGCCCTGGTCCAGTGTGACTCGGGTGAGCTCATCCTAGAATAGGCTGAGCCCTGGTCCAGTGTGACTCGGGTGAGCTCATCCTAGAATAGGCTGAGCCCTGGTCCAGTGTGATTCTGGTGAGCTCATCCTAGAATAGGCTGAGCCTGGTCCAGTGTGACTCAAGTGAGCTCATACTAGAATGGGCTGAGCCTTGGTCCAGTGTGACTCGGGTGAGTTCATCTTGGAACAGGCTGTGCCGTGGTCCAGTGTGACTCAGGTGAGCTCATCCTAGAATAGGCTGAGCCCTGGTCCAGTGTGACTCAAGTGAGCTCATATTAGAATGGGCTGAGCCTTGGTCCAGTGTGACTTGGGTGAGCTCATTTTAGAGCAGGCTGAGCCCTGGTCCAGTGTGACTCAAGTGAGCTCATACTAGAATGGGCTGAGCCTTGGTCCAGTGTGACTTGGGTGAGCTCATTTTAGAGTAGGCTGAGCCCTGGTCCAGTGTTACTGGGGTGAGCTCATCTTAGAACAGGCTGAGCCCCAGTCCACTGTGACTCAAGTGAGGTCATCTTAGAGCAGGCTGAGCCCTGGTCCAGTGTGACTCGGGTGAGCTCCTCTTAGAACAGGCTGAGCCCTGGTCCAGTGTGACTTGGGTGAGCTCCTCTTAGAACAGGCTGAGCCCTGGTCCAGTGTGACTCAGGTGAGCTTATCCTAGAATAGGCTGAGCCTGGTCCAGTGTGACTTGGGTGAGCTCATCTTGGAACAGGCTGTGCCCTGGTCCAGTGTGACTCAGGTGAGCTCATCCTAGAATAGGCTGAGCCCTGGTCCAGTGTGACTCAAGTGAGCTCATTTTAGAGTAGGCTGAGCCCTGGTCCAGTGTGACTTGGGTGAGCTCATCTTAGAACAGGCTGAGCCCTGGTCCAGTGTTACTGGGGTGAGCTTATCTTAGAACAGGCTGAGCCCCAGTCCACTGTGACTCAAGTGAGGTCATCTTAGAGCAGGCTGAGCCCTGGTCCAGTGTGACTCGGGTGAGCTCATCCTAGAATAGGCTGAGCCCTGGTCCAGTGTGACTCGGGTGAGCTCATCCTAGAATAGGCTGAGCCCTGGTCCAGTGTGACTCGGGTGAGCTCCTCTTAGAACAGGCTGAGCCCTGGTCCAGTGTGACTTGGGTGAGCTCCTCTTAGAACAGGCTGAGCCCTGGTCCAGTGTGACTCAGGTGAGCTTATCCTAGAATAGGCTGAGCCTGGTCCAGTGTGACTTGGGTGAGCTCATCTTGGAACAAGCTGTGCCCTGGTCCAGTGTGACTCAGGTGAGCTCATCCTAGAATAGGCTGAGCCCTGGTCCAGTGTGACTCAAGTGAGCTCATTTTAGAGTAGGCTGAGCCCTGGTCCAGTGTGACTTGGGTGAGCTCATCTTAGAGCAGGCTGAGCCCTGGTCCAGTGTGACTCGGGTGAGCTCATCTTAGAATAGGCTGAGCCTGCTCCAGTGTGACTCAGGTGAACTCATCTTAGAGTAGGCTGAGCCCTAGTCCAGTGGGACTCAGGTGAGCTCACCTTAGAGCAGACTGAGCCCTGGTGCAGTGTGACTTGGGTGAGGTCATTCTAGAGCAGGCTGAGCCCTAGTCCAGTGTGGTGACTTGTGCCCTTATCTAGGAGCTCAGGAACCCTGGGATGCTGGGGAGAGACTGGGGCAGACCCTTCTCTAGGCCTCCAGAGGGAGCTTGGCCTGGCTGACACCTCCAGAGCTGTGGCTGATAATGGTAGTTGTTCAAGCTGTGTCTGTGGTGCCCCGTGATGGCCGCCAAGCCCACTCCTGCCAGGCCAGCACCTGCCCATGGAGCCTGTGGTTCACCGTGGGGCTCCCAAGCTAAGCCTGAAGGACCCTGGGGGTCTGAACAGCAAAAACTCACCGAGATTGCCCCAATGAACAAAACAAGCTCAGAACCTGCTGTCTCTCCCCATCTAGTGTCAATCATGCATCCGCCCACAGAAGACCCTCACAGCCATCGTGACACTTCTTAGAGCACTTTGGACCTGGCTGGGGCTGGAGGGAAAGTTTGCTGATCAAGCCCGTGGGGTCTGCACAGGTGGGGTCAGCCAGTGCCTGCAGGTGATGTCCTAGGAGGGCAGGGCTGGGCCAAGGGGAGCCATTGATCCTGGTGGGCAAGTGACAGCTGCAGTGTTTTCCTCCTGACCACAAGACAGCTTTGGGGTCTCTCCTGAGCACAGATGCTGGCAAGCGGGCACGCAGTGGGTTCAAAGCCTTTATTGGGTCAGGGCTTGCTCCCGAGCTCAGGGGCCAGGCAGATCAGGAGCCTGGGAGGGCTGCAGGGGGAGGGAGGCCAGGCAGCCTGCCTGGGGCCTGGGGACACCTGGGGCTGGGTGGGGTCTGGGGCTACGGGGATCCCGTGGGAGGAGCTGGAGGGGTGCGGGCCCGGGGAGTCCTCCGAGTGAGCAGCGGTGCTGGCTGTGCGGGACCCGGGCCCGCTTAGCACCATGGACGGGGTGGGCTCACGACCCTCGACTGCGGGGCCGGGTCGCGGTGCTAGCAGATCCAGCGGATGAAGCGGTCAAAGAAGCCGGGTTGCGCCAGGCTGTCGTAGTCCTTCTCGCGGAACACGGCGGCGCGGTCGCCCAAGCTGAGCGTGGTGAGCACATCCATGTCCACGTCGCCGCCCACGGCCACCACGGTGGGCACCACGTTCTGCTTGCGCATGGAGTGTGCGGACTCGTGCAGGCTGTCGTTGCCCGTGACGCCGTCGGTGAGGAACACGAAGGACAGCTCCGCGTTCCTCCGGGCCCCACCACGCGCATTGCGCACGATGGCGTTGATGGCGTGCACCACGCCTGCGCCCACGTGCGAGAAGGAGTTCAGGTATTGTGCGGCCTCCAGCGCCTCGTGGATGGCTGTGAGGTTGTGGCTCAGCGGGAAGGCCACCTGCTGCTCGCCAGGGCCGCCGAACTGCAGCAGCGCCACGCGCGCGTTGAGGGGGTCGTCGTCCCGCCGGGCCAGCGTCAGCCGCCGTGCCACCTGCTCCACGAAGCGCCGGGCCTTGTGGAAGTTCTGCTCACCCAGCCGCTCGGAGCCGTCCAGCAGGAAGACGATGTCCACGGGCCGCTGCGTGCACTGTGCCACGGACAGCTCTGCGGGGAGACGCGGGTGGGGGCTGGGCGGAGGGGAGGCTGGCAGGGCCGGGCAGGCGCCAGCCCCGCACCTGCGCCCCTCCACTCGCACCCCACCTGCTGACCCCACAGACCGCTGGGCTCTGCGCGGGCATTTCTGCAGGGCAGCCCTGGGTGTGGGCCCTCAGCCCAAGCCCCTTTGAATTGGTACTGGCGGGAGCCACTGTCTCTTCTGGTGCTCCCAAGCCTGAGACCCTGAGGCAGGCCCCAGGCCCTGTCTGCCTGCTGAGTGCCATCCCCACCCGGGCTGCCCTCCTGGTGGCGGCCTGTATCTGCATCTTTTTGTGGCTCAAGAATTTGCTGCCCACAAAAAGGCCACTATCTGTGTGGTGTGGGAGGGACTTCAGGAGGACCCCCGCCCTGACACCCCCAGCCTGAGCCCTCGCTGGCTGGGTCCTAGAGCTGCTCAGAACCCCTAGAGCTGGCCGGGCCACGTCCCTCCCAGAAAGACCAGGAGCCCCTGACCTTTCTGATTGGCCATGGTGGGGGGCAGTGGATACAGGGGCAGCCAGACCTTCTGCGGCCGCCCAGGTGGGCTCTGCCCTGACTCCTGTTACCAAGAGGGGCCCCCACCTGCCTGGGTGGTCACCAGCCCTGGGCATCCTGGACAGCTTGGGGGCCTAGCCATAGCCCAGGCCACCCACCACACGTGGGTGTCACGTGGGGTCAGGGACCACAGGATGGGACACGGACAGTCCACATGCTTGGACCCGGCCCTGCGGCCTCGCCAGGACCTCAGCTCCTGTGACGGGGGAGGGGAGGGACACAGCCAGTTTCCCCAAGGGTGTCTGCTCCTTGGCCCAACCCCTGGATGTTGTTACAGCTGGTACATGAACCCCCAGGAATCCCTCAGGAGCAGGGTCCTGACCCCAGGAATGCACACGGACACTGACCCGAAACTCAGCTGCCGGGGGCCCTGGAGGTGCAAAGGTCCAGCCCCGCAGGCAGTGGGCAAAGCCCTGAACACAGCAGTGTGACCTCATACTGCACTGCAGCCGTTATAGAATGCTTGAGACACGGACCTCGTCTGAGCACACACGAGCTGGCAGACGGGGTTCCCTCAGTGAGCTTATGAGTGATGCAGCTTATTCAGTGAAAGGAAGGGCAGCCTCCACATTTAAGGCCACACCCAGGAACCGGCTTAAATGTCCAGAAACTTCTCAGGTACCACTGGGCTTCCCAAACCCCCTCCAAACTAATATTGTCACTGCTGTCAGCACACACACGGAGACAGACATGCAGGGGGAAGCTGGTGTTGGGGGTCTCTCCATGTATCAGTGTCTGTGGGGCCTGGAGGAGACGGGGAAGCCGTGGGGGCTGGCCAGGCACAGGGAGGCTGAGGCTGTCAGGATGTCTGTGGACTCTGCTCTCCTTCTGTGGGGGATCCTTCATCCCCACAGTGGGAAGCCCAGCCTGGCCTGCCCTGTGCAGCGAGTGTGGGGACGAGAACCTGGCCCCATGAGAAATGGTCACAGCCCTGCCCAGCAGGAGCCCAGCCTGGATGAAGCCTCAGAACGTCGGGGTCTGAGCTCGCTGTGGGGGCTGTGCCCTATGGATGGTGACCCCTGCTGCTCCCCAACATTGTGGCCCCCGGGGTTCTCTGCTCAGTCCTCCGAGGACAGCAGAGGTCGTGCCTGGTGGATGCTCCCCCGACTGCTTCTGGGGACCCAGAGGATGGGCTGGAAGGGTGCAGACACCCCGGGACCGGAGCTGCTGGCAGGCAGCTGTGTCCATTTGCCCCAATGGGCATGACACTGGCCCAGATAGGTCATGGTGCCAGGACCGCCAGGTTCCCCCAGGACTATCTGCTGCCCAACCCAAAGCCTTCACCCACCATAAGGTGGGCCATGAGCGCCCACGAGTCACGGTGCACGGGATTAGTGCCCACACCCAGCAAGGCTTAGCAGCCTTGGGGCCTGTTTCTGAGGCTCCACTGGAACCTGGTAGGTCTCCAGCGGGTGGGCTGCACCCTCCCTCAGCCACATCCCAGATGCACAGCAGCCCAGCTGGGCCACTAAGTAAGGGCCTCCAAAGACTTCCACGCCCCAGCACGGGAGCCTGCGAGGGTGACCTGAAGTGGCAAAGAAGGACTCTGCAGACGGGACTGAGTTAAGGGTCTTGTGAGGAGGTCATTCTGGACTTGGGGTGGGCCTTAAGTTCAATGACTGGTGTCCCTATAAATAGAGCGGCTACAGTAAGACGGAGGAGAGAGCAGAAGATGCAGCCACAGCAAGGGACATGGCAGCCACCAGGGTGGGAAGAGGCCGGAAGCTGCCCTGGAGCCCCTGGAGGGACTGTGGCCCTGCTGACCCCGATCCCAGACCTCTGGCCTCCACTGAGCGCCAGCCTGCAGGGGCAGCCCTGGGAAGTGAGCGTGGCAGGGAGGGGCTGGCCCAGCTGGGCGGGCGCCCCGGTTTCAGCAGAGGGCCAACGCGGTCTCAGGGTCGCCCACGATGTCCCTGTGAACCAGCTTAAAGGTGTCAATGAACAGCTCCATCCAGTCCTGCCGCTCTACCCCGGTGGCGAACTTGGCCCGCTCGGCGGTGTAGACCAGCACGGCCACCAGCTGGGAGTAGGCGGCCGGGTCCTGTGTGAGCTCCGTGGCGTTTAGCAACTGTTGGATCAGGGGGATGGTCCTGGGGAAGGTGGCGTCCGGCCCCTCTTCCGTGCGGAGGAAGGTGACCGGGGACTCGCCGCCAGGCCACGGTGCATCTGCAAGGGAGCGTCCAGAGAAGACTTTAAGGCCTGTGGCGGGCGTGGGCCTAAAGCTCCTCCTCGGGCGGCCGCTTGGCGAGGCCAGAGTGAAGAGAGGCACTTGGCCCGGCAAGTTGGTGGAGATGCAAGTGGAGTGGTGTGTGGCTCGGCCTTGGCAGGAGGCATGGGGGCGGTGAGCATGGGGACGGGGAGCTGGCAGGGAGCTAGGAGACCCACACGGCAGCACCTTTGGGGGACACCACGGACCCCGAGAAAACCTTTCAGCACAAAACAGCTCCGTCCAAACCTGCGTCAGAGACGTGCCAAACGCCAGCAGGGCTTCCAGTGCCGCCGGCCCCGCTGCCAGGGAGACCCCAGCCACCCTTCAAGAGCCTGCCTAGGAAAGCTTGCGGTGGCAAACTCTTCCTCAGCCTCTCTAGGATGTGTCCTCTACACCCAGAACTGTCTTCCCCTGAGCAGACCTGGCCTCTGCCTTTTCTTTCCACCGAGTGGAGCTCAGGTTACGCTGCGGCCCCCATGCAGCTCTTATCGCTGAGTGGGCTCTGCCCTGGCTGCCTTCAGCTGCGTCTGGTTTGTTTCTCCGGCACCCTCTGGTCCCCATGCAACTGAGACCTGTGCAGGCCCAGGGTGGCTGGGCTTGAGGGTGGACAGGGCTGTCTGGAGAAGGCCAGGGCCAGGCCACAGCCAGTGGCGTCCACCCAGTGCCCAGGAGAGCCGAGGAGGATGCCTGGCCGTGCAGGCTGGTGAAAGCTGATTTAACACTGTCCCTGCTGTATCTCCTGGAGCCACAAGGTCGAGTTCACTTTGAAATTGCAAACAGCTTGAAAGGAGGATGAGCTCTGAGTGTGGTGGACGGGGTGTCAGGGAGCCGAGGGGAGGGGAGGGGTTCTGGGGGGCTGCTCCCAGTCACTGTCAGGTCCTGGAGGCCTCAGAGGAGGCCAGAGCTTCAAGGGCCCCCGTGTCCTCCCTGGCTGCCTTCCCTGTGGTGCTCTGGTGGCCTGAGTGACCCCCTCCCAGGAGGGAGAACTGGCTCACCCCACGTCACCATCTTGGCCCTACGAGGCCCACATCATCCTGAGGCCAGAACCAGAGACATGGTAAGAAAGGAAAAGTACAGGCCAATACCCCTGATGAGCACAAACCCTCAGGCAGGCATCAGCAAATCAGGGCCCACACGCATAAACAGAGCCACACACCATGGCCAGGTGGGTTCATCCCAGGCGTGCAAGGCTGGCTCAGCATCGGAAATTCAATGAGGCTCAACGGGCTCACTCCCAATCACAATGGCAGGCTAAAGAGGAAAGGTCACGTGACATCCACAGACGCAGAGAAAGGCCCTGACAAGACGCAGCGCCCACTCACGATAGAACCCGGGGTGGAGGGGAGGCTGCAGCGCCCACTCACACTGGACCCCAGAGTGGAGGGGAAGCCACAGTGCCCACTCACGAGAACCCGGAGTGGAGGCCGCAGCACCCACTCACGAGAGAACCCGGGGTGGAGGGGAGGCCGCAGCGCCCACTCACGAGAGAACCCGGGGTGGAGGGGAGGCTGCAGCGCCCACTCACGAGAGAACCGGGGGTGGAGGCCGCAGCACCCACTCACGCTGGACCCCGGAGTGGACGGGAGGCCGCAGCGCCCACTCACGAGAGAACCCGGAGCGGAGGGGAGTCCGCAGCGCCCACTCACGTGAGAACCTGGGGTGGAGGGGAGGCCGCAGTGCCCACTCACGAGAGAACCCGGGGTGGAGGGGAGGCCGCAGCGCCCACTCACGCTGGACCCCGGGGTGGAGGGGAGGGGAAGGCCTCCATCTGGTAGAGAGCAAAGCGCCCACAGTGAACATTGCCGTGTCGCCCATCATGGGGTCCTGAGACTTCCTTGCCCCATCAGGGACGAGGGGCTGGGTGGAGGGGCCAAGGTCTGGTTCCTGCCCTCAGGGTCCAGCTGCCCCTGGTGCTGGTGCAGGCCCTGGCAGACCCTGAGAGAGGACGCCTACGCCTCGGCGGCAGAGGCACAGCCCACTGTATTGTGGGACCAGAGGCTGCCCACCTGCTGAAGGGCAGCCAGATCCAGATGCAAACTCCAGGTTCTGTCGGAGCACGTGTGGGGTCCACAGCTCCTCCCTGGGGCAGCCTCAGGGCCTGTGAATGTGGCCCAGCGCACCCACCGGAAGTTCCCCATGGAAAGCCTGAACGCACACCCTGACCCGAGTGCTGAGGAAGTGCTGACTTCGCACTGCAGACCCTGAGCTTTCGTCCCCGTGGTCCTCCAGGTCGGACCCTCCCACCCGTCTCCACGGCGTCCCCACCTTGATGCTTCTGGAGGGGACGGTTCACGGAGGGGGACTCCTGTGGGCCCAGTTACGGTGCAGCAGTCACTGTGGGGGTAGCACCATGTCCAGCAGAGCCTGGATGGCACCCCCAGCCCTGGGCACTGGCAGAACCTCTGCCTTGGGCACCCCCAGCTCCAGCTTCACATCCACGTGGGCCACATCCAGGACACGGGTTCCCCCACTCCCAGAGATGAAAGCCACGGCCGCAGCTCCGAGGCAGGCCAGGGTCGGAGCAAGACCTGCTGGCGCTGGTGGGTGTCAGTGCCTCTGCCCTGGGATGGTTTCACTCACTGAATCCAGGGCTTCCTCCGAGTGGCACAGGCATGGCCAGCCCATGGGAGTTGGGCGGCAGCTGAGGGAGACTGCAAGGTCTCCTCATGGAGACCTTGGTGGGTGATGGGCCTTCAAGACCAGTGGCCACACGCTAAGCACAGAGCCAGGCCAGCAGCAACCGCCCCATGGCCTGACGATGCGGTTCCTGTATTTCCGGGAGCCTGCCCTCCCCGAGCCCCTCCTTTCCTGCACTGCCGTCCTGCTGTCCCGGGGGCATCTCACTAAGGAGCAGCCTCTGTGGCTTCGCTGCCCGCTGGGTCCCTGCACGGCCCCTCCCCCAGCCCGGCCCTCGAGGAGGAAGGACATTGGGGCTGCTCTGCTAGTCTGGGGTGGGGGGCTCGGGGTGCCCTGCATTACCTGTTTGGCAGGGAAGGTCTGGGCACACGATCTGAGGGTCTGAAAGAGAGGAGAGAGGCCGGGCCAGGGTCAGTCCCTAGCGCGCCCTCAGTGGCCGTCCACTGATCTGCCCAGACAGGCTCAGGGTGCAGCTGGCCTCTGCCATGCAGCCCCGAGAGGAACTGACTCCTTCCCATCCAAGCCCAGTGTCCTGGGCTGCACATTTGTCCCTCGGGTGAGTGGTGTCCCTGGGGCCGGCGCTAGACAGCGGCTGGGGCCTGCTGCTCCTCGGCCGACTGCCCCACGCCTGCACGCTCACCCGGGCAGAGGACGTCCTCCATGTCGTCAATGAACTTCTCAGCCACCAGGTCGGAGAACAGCGTCATGTTGCGCACCTGCTGTGGCTTGTCGCAGGCTATGGAGTACAGGTTCTCGCTCTCGTGCTTCTCGTGGAACATGTCCCCAATGCCGATGGCCGTCACTGTGACGTCGCGGTCACACAGCGCCCGCAGGTTGAGGTCGTCATCCCGAGGGTCGTGGCGCCCGTCCGTGATGACCACCGCAAACACGCGTGTTTTCTGGCGCCGGCTCTCCTTGATGAGGCGGTCGTAGGCAAACTTGAGGGCCGAGGGTGTCCAGGTGCCGCCCGCGATCCACTCGAGGTTCTTGACGGCCTCCTTAAAGCTCGACAGGGAGTCGATGCGTTCGTCGTCCAGCTGGATGGCCTCGAAGGTGCCCTCGTGGCTGTACTGCACCACGCCCACGCGCGTCCCTGTGAGCCGCACGCGAGGCCGTCGCCGGAGGCCCGGAGGCTGGGGCGTCCCCGGCCGTGCAGAGCCCTCGTCGGAGGGACGTGTCTGGACTTCTCCCGTCCCATCGCCTCCCACGCCCCGCCCGGCCCCTCTGCCGTGCCTGCGCCCGCCCCTGCCGCGCTGACCTGTCTCGGACTTGGGGTCCTTCGCGATGGCGCCCAGCCTGTTGACCACGTTGATGACAAAGTTCTTCTCCAGCGTGAAGTTGGTGTACCCGATGCTCTCGGAGCTGTCGATGACGAAGACGACGTCCAGGGCGCCACAGCGCTTCTCGCAGTCTGGGGATGGCAGGGGCAGCAGGGGCACCGGGGAGGGAGGCCTCAGACCCCAGGGCCGGGCGCACATGCGGGACCCGGCGGTGACCCGGCCCTGCCCGCCCTCCACCCGGCGCGTGGCCCCGACCCCACCGTGGGCAGTGCTCACCGCAGCACCCGCAGGTCTCCCTCACGTAGGTCATGACGTCACACTCCTGCAATGCACGCGTCAGGCAGGGCAGGGCCGGCCCCCCCGCCCCAGAGGAGCTTCCACAGCAAGGTCCTGGCCCGGGGGCCCCGGGACATTCCAGCCCACGTGGGGAGGCTGGTCGGGTCCTGTCCCTGCCAACCTCGCTGCCGCCCTCCTCCCCCCACCAACCTTGCCCTGTGACCTCCCCGAACCAAGCTTGCCCTCTGACCTTGCCCTCTGACCTCCTCCACTGACCTTGCCCTGCTGACCTCCCCCCGCCCCGCTGCTCTTGGTTTCTAGTTTTGGCAGGAGAAGGACACTGGTTCTGCCCCATGTGACACCTACCGTCAGGCCGGGGTCTCCAGGGGGTCCAGGCTCACCCTGGGGAGGGAAGGATGAGGCTGAGACGCCGGGGCCAAGGCTGAGCGGCCAAATCACTCCCAGGCCACTGTCCACTGAAATGTGGGTCCACCATGGGTGGAACCATGAGGCTTGGGTGCGCGTTGGCAAGGCAGGCCAGGGGCTGAGGTCTGGAGGGCACGGGGACTGGCCAGCCACCTACCTCGGGTCCTGGGACTCCTCTTGGCCCCCGAGGGCCTGGCTCACCAGGGGGACCAGGATCCGCCTGAGAAGGAACAAGGACAGGTAGGCTTCAGTGGCCACAAGGACAGTCTCTGTACCCAGCAGGGCCCTGTGCTGTCCCCAACCACGGGTCCTGCCTTGGGGGGGCCTGACAGGTGCAAGGAGGAAGATGAGGCTGTGCCCCCACCTTCCCTGTGCTGGCACCAGAGCTGGGAAGGCCGTGAGTGGCCACCGTCAGAGCCTGGCCCATCAGAGGAGTAGGGGCCTGGCAGAGCTGAGTGTCCCAGAAATGGCAGCTAAAACAGCTCATTCCAATCCATGGCTATTCCACCCCATTATCAGGTACCCACCAATTCCACGCCCACCCAATCACCCATCCATCCATCCGTTCACCCACCCACTAACCCATCCATCCATCCTCTATCCACACACCCACCCATCCATTTATCTACCCACCCACTAACCTATCCATCCATCCTCTGTCCAGCCACCCATCTATCCATCCACTCATCTATCCACCCACCCACTCACCCATCCATCCATCCATCCATCCATCCTCCCTCTATCCACCCACTCATCTATCCACCCACCCACCCACTCACCCACACATCTACTCATTCACCCACCTATCCATCCATCCACCCACCCACCCATTCATCCACTCATCCATCCACCCACCCACCCACCCACCCATCCATCCTCCCATCCTCCCATCCATCCATTTGCCTACCCCCATCCGCTTGCCCATCCATCCATTCTCTATCCACTCACTCATCTATCCACCCATCCATCCATCCATCATTATCCATCCCTCGTCTTATGCTCACTCAGTTCCAGATCAACCTGCAGTCCTGGTTAAACCCTTGGCCAGCCTGGGGAGTTGGAGGCACAGAGCACCTGCTGGGGGATATCTGTGGGGAGGACCCTGGGGAGGGGATGCTGGGAGCGGATGCTGTGTGTGGGACATTGGGGAGGGGACCCTTGGGGAATGCTGTGTGTGGGAACTCTGAGGGGAATGCTATGTGGAGGGACCTTTGGGGAGAGGGGACCCTGGTGGGGACGCTGTGTGGGGGGTGCTGTGTGGGGGATGCTGTGGGGGGGGGTCGCTGGGGAGGGGACCCTGGTGGGGGATGCTGTGTGGGGGATGCTGTGGGGGGGGTCGCTGGGGAGGGGACCCTGGTGGGTGATGCTGTGTGGGAGGATGCTGTGTGAGGGGTGCTGGGGAGTGGACTCCGGGGGATGCTGGAAGTGAGGGTGGGTGGAAGGAGGAGGACCCTGAGCCAGCCGTCCCCTTCAGGAAGGTGGGGGTGGTGCTCATGGCTGGGGCCAAGTTGCCTGGCATCCTCCTGTACTCTCAGATGCACACGATCAGCCTCAGGGCCCCTCCCTGCCTCTGCCCAGCTGCTGCGGGCTTCGGGACGGTGATACTCACAGGCTCTCCTTTCTCTCCTTTCCTCCCAGGTTCTCCTTTCAAGCCAAAGTCGCCTCGGCCGCCCTGTGACAGGGGACACGTGTTAGCCTGGGACAGATGATTTATCTCTACCAGGGATACCAGTGAGATTTTTACATGGAAAAATCGATCTGGCATTTTGGGATCATTTAAATGGGAGTATCTATGTGGTTTTTTGGCAAAGCCTGAACTTTGGTTGGAAAGGGACCAGCCAGTGGCCGGTGGCTCCCTCAGAGCTCAGCATAGGTGTCATGGCTGGGCCTTGGGGAGCCAGGACCATCCCAAGACAGGGATGGTCCTGTCAGTGACGGTGGGTGCTGTGTTCCCAGCAATAGTGGGTGGGCATGCAGACCCCCACCCCGGGTGGGCACAGGTGGCCGGGACCCACATGTACCTCGGGGCCGCGTGGGCCGGGCTCGCCTTTGTCTCCCTGTGAAGCAAACAGAAGTCAGGGTGACTCAGCCTCAGACCCAGTGCTCCTTCCTCCCTCTGGGCAGCTTTCTGCAGCCGTTTCCCTCCTTTGCTTATGCACACTCTGGGTGAGGCCACCGTGCTGCGTTCTGAGCCACACTCTTCTCCTGATGCTGCGCTGGACCTGTCCTTCGCTGAGTCACCCAGAGCCTTCTCACCCCTAGGAGGGACCTCACACTTTCTTCTGCACCGAGGAGGCCTTGAGGGAACTACTAGGAACCTTCAGGGCCCTTGGGACAATGTCCACCCCCTCCTGGGAGCTGCCATCCCAGGCTGTGACTCACAGGTGCTCCTCGGGGTCCTGGGTAGCTGAATCCAGGCCTGCCGGGGTCTCCCTGGAGGAGGACGTTGAGTCGGTCAGCATGGTCATAGGATGGGGTGGGGCCGGGGGGCTGTGCTCAACAGGGCCCAAGGTGCACACTGGGGTAGAAGTGGGCTGGGGGTGCTGTCCAGGGCTGGCTGTGAGCAGGGGCCTGGCAGAGCCAACCTCGCCTTGTGCATCTCCAGTTGGGGCTGGATGTGCCTAGAGACCCAGGAGCTGCCGCCTGCCCACACATGCGGAGGACCCTGCTCAGGCCACATGGCTGCCCTCAGGCCCTGCCTCAGGAAGGATGCGCCAGCCACACCCAAGGGTCACCGATGAAGAGGAGAGCCGGGGGGCTTCCTGGACCCTGGAGGCATCCCCTCTCTCCAGAGCGGAGAACAGGAGGCAGAGGCCCGGCCTGAGGCACGTCTGCTGGCAACAGGGGCCCCAGGCCGGCCCCCTGTCCTGCTCCTCAGGCAGCTGCCCTGAACCCCCAACACATCCTGCTGGAGGAGGAGCACGTACCTTGGGGCCTGGCTGTCCTGAGTCTCCACGGGGTCCTGCATCACCGGGGTCTCCCCGAGATCCCTGAGGGCAGGAGAGAAATTCAGAAGTCACCACAGGCAGGGACTGGCCATGCCCAGGGGTCACCTGACATGCTCCGTCCAGCCCTGAGCATCAGGACGTATGGCCCCAGCTCCTCCTGCTGCCTGTGGGGGCCGTGGACCCCTGTCTTGAGGGTCCCAGCTCCTCCTCTCCCCGTGGCCCATCCAGGCCCTCAGGCCCACCGCTTTGCCCCTGACTCCCCCACCTGGGTCCTTCAGGGCAGAATGAGGGGCTGGGGCTGAGAGTGGGTATGAGGTACTTGGGGTCTAGGGGAGCAGGTCCTGGCTTCTGAGGCCAGGCCCTGCTGCCTGGGTTTCCTATGGGGACAGTGGCTGGCTCCAGCCTGTCCCCACACGGACAGGGAAACCCGAGTGGTGCCACAAAGAGGTCATGGACGTGGGGTCAGAGGGCGCCGGGGTCCCACCTCTAGCCGTGGGGTCAGAGGGCACAGGGGTCCCACCTCTAGCCATGGGGTCAGAGGGCACAGGGGTCCCACCTCTAGCCGTGGGGTCAGAGGGCACCGGGGTTCCACCTCTAGCCATGGGGTCAGAGGGCACCGGGGTCCCACCTCTAGCCGTGGGGTCAGAGGGCACCGGGGTCCCACCTCTAGCTGTGGGGCTTCAGGTTCCCACACTGACCTGGTTTCCGGGCTCCCCAAGAGCCCCCTGGGGGCCTCTGGGTCCAGGCAAGCCTCGGTCTCCCTGGAAGAAAGGGGAGGAGTTTGGGGTCCTCTTGACTGACAGCGGCACCCTGGAGACCCCGATATCAATCCTGTGGACACTACAGGGCTTCGGGGGTAAGAGATGGGTCTGGCCCGGGCCCCTGTGACCCTCCTGGAGGTTGTGGCTCCACTTGACCTTCAGCCCTGACCACACTGCGTGGAGTAGGCCAGGTTCTGGGTGCAGTCCCCGCCTAAGCACCCCTACCTTGGGGTGCAGCACCCACCTGGGTTCCCAGCCTTGGGGTGCAGTCCTGGACCACCTTACCTTGGGGTGCAGCCACCCTGGGCCCCCCTACCTTGGGCTTGGGGTTCAGCCCCCATCTCCCACGACCTTGGGGTGCAGCACCCCTCCTCCATTACCTTGGGGTGCAGCCCCCTCCACCACACCTTGGGGTGCAGCCTCCCTGGGCCTCCCTACATTGAGGTGCAGCCCCCCTCACCCCCCTACCTTGGGGTACACCTCCCCTGCCCCCCTACCTTGGCTCCTTTGTTGCCAACCTCTCCAGCCAGGCCGCGGGGCCCCTCAGGGCCAGGGTCCCCCTGTGGGAAGGGAAGGGAGGCCCCATGAGTCTCAGCTGAGGCCTCCAGCCTGGGTCCCACGTGAGAGGCGGGTGTGGCCGGGGTTGGGGAAGGGGCCTGAGAGGAAGACCCGTCTGTCCAGGGGGACACGGACCAGTCAACTGTTTCACCCACAGCCCTTCCCGGTGCCTGTAGCTGCTGCTCTGAGCATGGGGTCTCTTGGTCCCCCTGAGGCCACCCACACGTGGGTAAGACCTTGTCCACCGCCCGGGAGGAAGCCCCTTCACCTGATGTCGAGGGGAGCTGGTGGCCGGGGTTTTGCCACACAGCCCTTCAGCATCACCCCTGAGGTCACGGGCCTGTGCCTCAGTGGGCCGGGGGTGTGAGCGGTGCCTGCACAGCCGTGTGGGGTGTGCCTGGGCGGGTAGTGGAGCTCCCTCAGCAGGGAATGGGGTGTGGGGCCCTCCGGGCTGCGTTCCCAGACTCTACAGGAGTGTCCCCTGGAGGGTGAGGCCCTGGAGTTCTATCGTTCTCTGGGAGGAACGGGGTTGGGGCCCTCATCAGGAGGTCCATGGGCACCATGGCGAGACCCTGTGGCACCTCCACACAAGGACTCACCTTCTCCCCCTTGGGGCCGTCGCTGCCTGGGCTGCCCTTGGTGCCGGGGTCTCCCCTGCGCCCCTGCAGAGAACAGGCGTGTGGGTGAGGGAGGGGGCTGAGCACAAGCCCAGAGGCCCGGGAGGGTGGGAGCTGTGCCGGGGCCGATGCTGCTTCTCTGCAGGAAGGCTCTGCTTCCCAACGGCCTCAGCCTGCGCCGGTGGCTCTGCTACCAGCCATCATCCCTATGTTGACCTGCCTGGGCCTCCCCTCTAAGTTCAGCCCTGGGGGTACCCGTGGGGTGGTCTGGGTCCACTTCTCAGGAAAGATGGCGGCCTGGCTGTGCCTTGCCAGCAGGGGGTCCTGCCTACAGCCCAGGTGCCCTTCCCCCATGGTCCTCCTCAAGCTGCAAGGAGGATGCTCAGAGCGGGGTCCTGAGGCGGGGGTGCGAGGGACTCACCGGCTCGCCTTTGGGTCCACGGGGCCCAGGCCCACCCTTGGCTCCCTTCACACCAGGACTTCCTGGGGCTCCATTGTTGCCTTGATACCCCTGAGGAAGGAGGAGACAGCACAGTCACCCAGAAGCAGGGGCCACAGCAGGGCCTGACCCTGGGCCCTCAGGCACTGTCACGCCTGTCCGTGTGTGGTGTGGAACCCCTACTGTCTTCCAGCGGAATCCACTTGCCAGGCACGTGGGGCCCTGCAGGGTCCCCTGGAGCTGGTCCAGCCTCGTGAGGAGGACACAGGTCAGAGCGGTTGGTGGCTCAGGGCACATGGCCTGTCCTTCCTGTCCCTCCCCATGTCCCCAGAGCCCAATGGGGAACCATGGTGACAGCAGAGACGGTGGCCAGTGTGACCGTCCATCCGGGCCATGGGCGTGAGTGTGGCCAGCTCAGCTGCAGGTGAAGAGGCAGAGGGGCTCACCTTGCTTCCCTTCGCCCCGATGTCTCCCGGGGGCCCTCTGCGTCCTGGGCGGCCAGGGTCCCCCTGGAAGGGTTTGCAGAATCAGCCTCACGTCTTTTGGCAGGGGAAGGGGGTGCAGGATGCCCAGCGGTGGGGCAGGACCCACAGTCGGGCTTGGGTCTGCACCTCCCTGATGTCCGCAGGGCACCTCGGATGCCAGATGCTGGCTGGGGGCTGCCGGAACCTCCGTGCCAGCCGAGGGCAGAGTGTGTGTCACGGGCAGGACGCCCGTGCATCTGCACAGGGGACTCAGCCAGACTTGGGCTCGGGCTGAGGGGAGGTGGATCGGAGGTGGGAAGCCCTGGGTCCAAGTGCCAGGCTCCCAGAGAAAAGCCCTTGGGGATCCTGGGGCCGCCAGGGATGGGGCGATACTGCAGGCAGCCCAGGAGGGCAGAGCCCCTGTGGCAGGAACATTCCCATGGGGAGCTCCAGGAGGTGTGGGTGGGGCTCCCACCTGGGAGGAGGTGGGTTTGTTGCTGAGGCTTAGGTGGGCAGTGGTAGAGCCGCCCCAAGCCGGATGTGCAGCCCTGGGTTAGACGCAAGCTGATGAAGCAGTGGGCAGGGTACCCCCCATTGCGTCCCACGGCTGTTGAGTCCTCACTGACCAGTGTTTCAGGAAAGGCCCTCTGCTCAGCTTCTCAGCTGGGGCTGCCTCCAGGAGGCCCCTCTCGGTGGGGGGCAGGGGAACCCCTGGAAGCTGGTGACCCCACTTGCCCTGGCCGGCCTGCATCTTGACAAGGTCACGTACCTTGCCACCTTGGTCTCCTCGCTCCCCCGGACTCCCTGCTTCCCCTGGGTAACCATCGGGGCCCTGAGAGAGGAGTGAGAGGTGGAGCTCAGCACACGGTGGGTGAGGTTCTCCCCATGAGCCAGGGCCCAAGTACCCCATTGTCCCAGCCTGGGAGGCACCTCCCACCCTCGCTGTGAGGCCCCAGGCTCAGTGACGGAGAGGCCAGGCCCAGATCTGCTGCTCAGGGAAATGGAGCTGTCCAGTGACACTGAAGCTTAAGACGCATCAGGTCTCCAGGCCACGGGGATCCGCCAGGAGCTCCCAGGGGGAATTCCTTATATAACTCAGACCCAGCAGAACGCTGGGCTGGGGGTGCTGGGCTGCCGGGAGAACCCAAGCTCCCGTTGTAGCAGCAACCACTCTCCCGCCCAGTCAGGCACCCATACCCCCTGAGCCGAGGCTGAAGGAGGGGTGCAAACAGCCCTTACCCGGTTTCCGGGGTCTCCCTTGCAACCAGGAGGTCCGATGCGCCCCAGCTTGCCCTGAAGGAGAAGGGGGCAGGAGGAGTCTCAGGCCAGGGTTCTGGGGTCTGTGTGTGCCAATGACCAAGGCACAGCCCGCCCGGTTCTGCCCCTGAGCTGCAGCGTTCTCTTCCCAGCACACGGGCGCACACATGAGGCCATGGCTGTTGTGCAGCTGTCTCCAGGGAGGCAGAGTGGCCGGTGTGCGGGAACAAGCCATCCCTGGCTGCTCCTCAGCCCAGGCTGCCTCCCAGAGGCCCTGAGGGCAGAGCTCCCTGGGCACAGAGGACATTCCCACGGGGAGCCATGGAAGGAGTGGGTGGTGCTCTCCTGTGGCTCAGCCTGGGAGGAGGTGGGCTTGTTGCTGGCCTCTGTGGGCAGCTGTGGAGCTGCCCCAAGCCAGGATGTGCAGCCCTGAATTAGATGCAGGCTGGTGAAGCCCTGGGTGGGGCAGCAGGATGTGGCGGGACCTGGAGTGCGTGTATGTGCATGTGCATGGGCGTGTGTGTGCATGTGTGTGTATGTGTGTGCATGTGCATATGTGTCCATGTGTGCGTGTGTGCATGTGCATGTACATGTGTGTATATGTGTGCATGTGTGTGCATGTGTATATGTGCACACGTGTTTCCGTGTGCGTGTGTGTGCATGTGTGTGCGTGTGTGCATGTGTGTGCGTATCTGTGTATGCATGTATGCACACGTGTAAGCTGACAGGTCAGGCTGGATCTGGGGGCTCTGTAGAGGCTCGGATGCCTCCGTGAGACCAGTCCAGCTGTGAGCCCGAGCTCCCTCTACCTTCTGTCCATCGGTCCCATTCTTGCCAGCCAGGCCAGGGGCCCCCTGGAGAGAGAAGGAAGAGGGGACTCCATTAGCCCCGGTCCTTCTGCCCTAAGCAGCAGAAAGGAGGGGCTCTGCATACCCAACCAGCCTACCTTGCGACCTTCGGCTCCAAATTCACCCTGTGTAGGAGGAAAGCCGGGGCAGTGAGCTCGGTGCCTCAAAGCATCATGGGTACTGCTGTCTCTGGGGGGCCAAAGCCCTTAGGCCAAACTCGAGGCCACAGGACCCCCCAGGAACCCCCGAAGCCACCACTGAGAAAAGCCCAGGCCGGTGCCCCAGGAGCAATGACAGGCTGCGGCAGACGCTGCCAGGTGGGTCTGGGCCAAGGCTGGAGCAGGTCTGAGGTCTGTCAGGGTGAGAGCCTCACCTTCTCTCCTTTGAAGCCAGGAACGCCCTGGGGGCAGGAGGAGAGAGGGGATTAGTGAGGAGTTCCGCAGAGACGCAGGCAGGGAAGGGCCGGCCCTGCAGGCTGAGGGGAGTGCTTGGTGGGCCGCTGGCATCTGGTGTTCTCGACAAAGAGTCTGTGGAGGAGGCTGAGCCCAGGGTGGGGCCGGAGGCTGGGTTTTGGGACGGCCGTCAAGTTATCGAGGTGCTTCTGTTCCTTGGTAACTGGGGGAGGGTGGTAGAGGCTGAGGCCGAGGCTGGGCTTGGGGGAGCCTGCCTGGCAGTGCTGGGGCCGCAGGGTGGAGCCAGGCCCCTGGCCGAGGTCACTCACCTTGGGTCCTGGGAATCCAATGGGGCCTTCGATGCCTGGGTCTCCCTGTGAGGGACAAAGCAGCAGTGTGAGCCCAGCCCTGGGGCACCAGGCTGCAGGCGGGGCGGGCGTGGGGCAGGGACACTCACCTGTCTTCCCTTCTGGCCAGGCTCTCCCGGCTCACCCATGTTGCCCTTGGCACCCTAAAAGCAGGCAACAGAGAAAGGAGTAAATTGAGGCAGGGTAGGGTGGGCGGTAGGCAGCTGGGGACCCTGCCACAGCTCCTCTGAGAGGTGACATAGCCCAGGCTACTGATTCCCCCGCCCAGGTGGAGATGTCTTGGTGTCGGCTGCTTCCCAAGGGGCCAGGCTCTGTCAGACCAGGGTTTGCTTTGACCCATTTCTCCCAGCTCTGAGGGAAGCTTCCCACAAAGCCACCTGCAAAATGGAGCCAGAACAGCTGCCTGGGGGTGGGGGTGCCTGGCCCGTGGGGGTCCCTTCTGTACCCAGTGGCCGTGACCATGGCCAACACTGGGCTCTGATTTCTCCAGCGATGCCCAGGTCACTGTCACTACAAAGATTAATTTATCTAAGTAGCTTTAGAAAGATCAGGACTTCAGAAAACCACATAAAGGCTACACTCCCTTGGAATTAAAATTTTAATCTATGACAGAATTTTATTAAATAAATAAATTTATTGATATGCTCCCAATTTAAGTGCAAAGAGGAGCAGAGGAAAGGGGAGGAATTAAGAGGTCAAAGGGAAGAAAAGGGAGGAAACTCAGGGCAGGGAATGAGGTGGGCAGAAGCTTCTGGAACATTGCAGCTGTGCCCTGTCCTGGGCTCTGCTTGGCACCTTGCAATCCCCTCAAACTCTAACCACATTGGCCCCTGTGGCAGCTTCCAGTGGCCTCCCAACAAAACAGGTCACTGCACTGCTGTGTGCAGCCAAGGCTGCCCCAAGTGGCAAATTCATTCCCAGCTGTGGTGGGGTAGGCACTGCCACCAGGACTGGAGAAGCCAAGGAAGGAGATGGCAGGATTTGACCTGCAGCCTGGAGATGTCTCATCCTGGAGAAAGTACATCCAGTTACCTACTGGTCTAGACAGCTGTCATCCAAATCTAGAAAAACACGAAGCTACTTAGCAATACCATCCTCTATGATGGTCAATTCCTTATTTCACCTCCTTAAAAGCTGCTTTCTCCTCCTATGCCTTTCTTTATAATTTTTGACAGATGTGAATTATTGGAGTTTCACATACTCAGTGAGTTTTGGAAGGATTTTATTTTATGCACCTCTGTTAGGAAAATGCAGGAAACGTTCAAACCAGAAAATGCAGACGTTCAAACCAGGCTCCCTAAAACCACTTATCTAATAAGCCACAAAAGAGGTTCCTTCATGTTAAGGAGCAATCATATTATTAACTGTAATGCATCTCACATTTACTTACTTGAAAATGCTTGCTTACAAAAGTAGTTTAATGGCATATCTTAATAATTTTTTTAAAGTTTCTGCTTTTCTCAACATACTATTTAAAAGGAATTAGACAAATATAGAATTTTAGTTTCTCCAGGGTCAGAAGTGTTGAGACCATCTGAGGCACAGCTGGCCTTAAATGTGGATTTTTTTTTCTTTCTTTTTGAGATGGAGTCTCGCTCTGTTGCCCAGGCTGGAGTGCAGTGGCATAATCTCGGCTCACTGCAAGCTCCGCCTCCCGGGTTCAAGCGATTCTCCTGCCTCAGCCTCCCGAGTAGCTGGGACGACAGGCGCATGCCATCAAGCCCGGCTAATTTTTGTATTTTTAGTAGAGACAGGGTTTCACCATGTTAACTAGGATAGTCTCGATCTCCTGACCTTGTGATCTGCCCGCTTCGGCCTCCCAAAGTGCTGGGATTACAGGCGTGAGCCACTGCGCCTGGCCAAATGTGATTTCAAAACAAATCAGGGGCTTCCCAGTAGTTCAGACCCTGCAGGCAATCCAGGCTTCTTACCTTCTGTCCACGGTAGCCCTTGGGGCCGGGGGGCCCAGGGATTTCCAGGCAGCTCACCCTGTAGCACTGAAACGAGCAAGCAGAGACAGAAGGTTGCACGGGTGGGACATTCCCCAGGTGGCAGAGCAGGGGCTCAGAACGTGTAGCCCACGACCCTCAGCTGGGGCCAAGGAGACGCTGAAACGCCCTGAGAACCCGGGCGGGGTGAGGGAGCAGACATGGGGTACTGTGAGGCTCTGCCCCCACCAGGGACAAGCCAAAGAGTTTGGTTCTGTCAAGTGCTCTAGGTAAGTTTTGAAAAACCAAGGCTGGTTTAAACCATGACAGAAAATAGAAGGGAAAAAGGCCGGGTGCAGCTCATGCCTGGAATACCAATATTTAGGTAGGCCGAGGCGGGAGGACTGCTTGAGGCCAGGACTTAGAGACCAGGCTGGGCAACATAGCGAGATACTATCTGTATGAAAAAATATGAAAGCAATCCTCCCACCTCAGCCTCCCAAGTAGCTGGAACTACATGCTCACACCAGGTATGGTGGCAGGTGCCTGTAGTCCAAGCTACTCGGGCAGCTGAGGTGGGAGGATAGCTTGAGCCTCAGAGTTCAAGGCTGTAGTGAGCCGTGATCGTACCACTGCACTCCAGCCTGGGTGACAGAGAAAGACCCTGTCTCTAAAAAAACCAAATATAAATACATAAATTTTACAAAAGGATGGAAGAGCAAGGGGCATCGGTGAGGGAGGCACCATTTGTACACAGCCATGAAACCACAGTGAGCAGTGATTCTGAGGCAGGGCACGTTTTTGCAGGAACCTCACAGGGGAGACCGCAGACGCCTGCTCCCCTTCCTGAGAGCTGCAGCTGGGACGCACGGGGAGGTAGGGATGTCATGGACCCCGATGACGCCAGTTCCTTCTCCCCCCGACCTACTGGGCTGGGCTCGGGCCTGGAGTCCAGGGTGGATGGATCCCACCTGCCCAGAGGCCAGACCCTGACCTCTCCTTGCAACACGTGCTCTGTGGGTGCCCTAATGCTGACCCCCCGGTATCTAAACAGCCTGGCTTTGGGCTTTGTCCAGACTCCAAGGCCTCAGGTCCAACATGGAGCAGGTGGTTCCCTCTCCTCTCATCTGTTCCAGCCTGGAGGTGCCAGGAGTCGGCAGCTTGGTGCCGTCATCTCTGCTGGGTCAGCTGCCCGCCAGCACTGGCAGGAAGGGAAGCGCCACTCACCTCTCCGTAGGCTTCGTGTTTCTGCAGAAAAGACAGACGCCTGGTTAGCTGTGCGCCTGGAGACCTGGGGCGGCTGCACCTCGAGTCTGGGTGGGGATCGAGGGACACCTGAGTGGCCCAGGCCCTGCCCGGAGCTTCCTCCCTCGGCCTCGGCACTCACGGAGGGGTAAAGTGAGGCCCGGAGTGGGTGGACGGTGCTCCCGCCCGCGGCTCACCATGACCTTGATGATGCGGTTGATGGTGTCCTGGTCGATCTCGGTGGAGTCGGGCAGCATGGTGGCGTAGTCGTTGCGGTAGAGCTCGTGCGGCGTGCTGGCGATGTCCCGCAGGCCCTGCTCCTTCAGGTTCCGGTTGGGGGCCACGGCGAAGAGCCGGATGCCCTCCTCGCGGGCCCGCTCGGCCTGCAGCTTGATGCCCCCGCAGGGGCTGCCGGTGACGTGGCCGTCGGTGATGACCACGGCGAAGTGGACGGTGCCCTTGGTGCCGTGCTGCCGGATCTGCTCCGTCATGTTGGCCAGCGCGCAGTCGGTGAAGGTGCCGCGGCGGAAGGAGCTGATGCCCTGCAGGCTCTTGATGAAGGAGGCCCGGTCGCTGCCCGGTGGGCTGAACACCTCCACCTGGTCGGAGAAGTGCAGGCCCCCGTAGCGCCAGCTCAGTGCCACCTGGTCCAGGTAGAACTCGTTCTGCAGCTGGCTGATGAACTGCGGCACGAACTGCTTCATGTGGAAAAGCAGGATGTCGGTGGGGGACTGCATGGTGACGCTCTCCGAGGTGTCCAGCACGAAGTACACATGGATGGGGCAGTCCGTCTTCTCTGTGGGACACGGGACTGTCGTGAGCCAGCCTCAGGAGGGACTGCTGGTCCAGCCCCGTTTACTGGCCCCATGCCTGTGGTTTGACCTCACTGCCCCTTGAATGCTCAGAGTCCCCACTCCCTGACCCCTGGCACCTGGGCACTGGTCCCGACTGCCCCTTGAATGCTCAGAGTCCCCACTCCCTGACCCCTGGCACCTGGGCACTGGTCCCAACTGCCCCCCGAATGCCCAGAGTCCCCGGCCTCCTGACCCTTGGCATCTAGGCACTGGTCCCGACTGCCCCCTGAATGCCCAGAGCCCCCGGCCCCCAGCCCCTGGCACCTGGTCCCAACTGCCCCCCAAATGCCCAGAGGCCTGGCCTCCAAACCCTGGCACCTGGTGACCCTTGGCATCTGGGCACTGGTCCTGACTGTCCCCCAAATGCCCAGAGCCCCCAGCCTCCTGACCCCTGGCACCTGGGCACTGGTCCCACCTGCCCCCTGAATGCCCAGAGCCCCCGGCCCCCGAACCCTGGTACCTGGGCAGTTGTTGTTTCTCTCCGTAGTATCTGGCGAGATGACCTCCTGCTGCTGGGCCTGGGTGGCCCCCAGGATTCCCCAGAGCAGGAGCACGGAGCAGGGGCCCTGGAGCATCTTGGCAGCACCTGTGGCCCTGAAGTCCTGCAACAGGGGGTGGGGGTAGCTCAGACACCCCCAGTGCCTCTCCCCTGGCACCCTCCCCCATGGCAGGTGCACACACAGCAGGTCAGCGGGATTGGGGGCACTGCCCTCAGTCTTCAAGGAAGTAGGGTCTGCACCCAGCACACACCGTCAGCAGCATCTGAACTGGGGGGGCTTGTGCCCTCTTGCCCCGCCCTGGGTGGGGTAAACAGATGTTTAGTGGGTGCCTCTGGGCTCAGGTTTGGGTGGGATTTGGATGTTTGAGGCCGTTCCCTGCCCTCCAGGGCTGGACAGAGTGGGCAGCTAGGCGGGTTGGCATGGAAGGGAATGGAGCACCACTGTCTGGAGCCCCTGACTGCCTGGGGGCTGCCCTGGAAGTAGCGCAGAGGGGAGGGCGGGAGAAAGATCCCAGCTTCCCCAGACAGGCTCCCCTGCAGAGCTAGGCACTCTCTCCAGCCTGGCTCCATTCCCTTTAAACTTTGATAAGGACGGAGGGAGGACTCTGTCAAGTGTGGGGACACGGCTGTCATTAGCCTGGCTTTCCTTTCTGTTGGGTGCCAGGATCCTGGAGCAAATGGATCCAGCCCTTGACCATCTGTCCTCCCTGATGCCCTGTGGCTTGCCCTGAGCTCCAGCTCCAGGAGGCCATCAGGACGGGCCTCACTGTGCCACTGGCTCCGCAGAGTGGGGCTGGCAGCAGCCGGGCAGCCAGGCGGAAGGGGCACTGGGTCTGGTTCAGAGCATGCAGTTCCAGGGTAATGCAGGGATGGGACTGCCGCCCTCCCCTCGCTGCAGACGGGAGGCGAGTCCTAGCACCAGAACCAGGGGAGGCGCTGCCAGGAGAGGGCCCTGAAGGGTTGCTGTGATTCTGCGGCATCTGGAGTGGAGGAGGTGACCCAGGCCAGACCCGCTCAGCCTGGGGCCCAGGGAGGAATGAAGTCCCTTCCCAAAGACGCCAGCTCAGGCCGTGGGTGAGTTTCACACCTTCAAGGACAAACACTTCTATGCTATTTAACTTGTTTTAGAACATAAAAGGATAAACTTTTTCCCAATTCATTTTTAAATGTGGCATAACCTGTGACCAAAGCTTGATAAAAAAAAAAAATCCCTAAAAGTACCTACAGATAAATATCACTATAAATATTACGGATGGCAGTGGCAGGCCACCTGATGTAGCTGCTGCCGTCACACCGGCTGCTCAGGGAGGGCCCAAGGCAGAGGCAGACAGGCCCCCAACCCCGCAGACTGCCTCCCTGAGGGCTGCTGCCATGGGCTGGGCTGGGTGAAGGGGAGCTCATGGCGGTGTTGCCACGACCGGGATGCTGGCTCAGGTCTGGCAAGGACCTGGAGACCCCACCCCAGGTGGCGAGAGGACGTGGCCAGGTGCCATGCTCCACGGAGCCAGCAGGAGCTGGGGATAAGTGGGATCCCTGCCCCTTGCAGGTGGGCGAGGTGGGAGTTCTCCAGGTACAACTGCAGCTGCCCAACTCGTGGCTATGGATCTAGGCCTCCTGCTCCACGGAGCAGGCAAGAGCCCGCCCCCACTCCTGGTGCAGGTGCAGCTGCCCAAACTGGGGCTGCTGACCCAGGCATCCCTACACTCTTAGGGAGCCAGGGAAGGCCCCTCTTGCCCTTGTAGGCTTGGAGGTGCCTGTTCCCGCTGCCCAGCCTCTTCCCGCTCCCAGCACCCACTCCAATCTCAAAGCAGAGTTGGGGCTGAGCCTGGGCACTGTCACAGCCTGGCTGGGTGTGTGCCTGCTTGTGGCAGTGCTGACATGCCAGCCCCTTGCTGCCTTGGCCCCCTCCAGACTGTGGGCACTGAGAGGTGCAGGAGGGGAAGCTTGGGGGTGCTGAGGGTGGCTGGGCACACATGCGCCTTAGTACCAGAAGCCTGGGCACCATGGATGGCTGCAGGAGGCAGATAGGCCCCTGGGCAGATGGGGGTGGGTCCCCAGTTAAGCCCCACCTTCAGGCTGGGACAGGCCTGAAGCCTGGGGGCCAGGCTACCTGTCCTATGAACCAGAGGGGAACTCAAGGTGCTTTTTTCTGGGCCCACACATGGCTGCCCATGGACCAGTCAGCATGCACTTTCCCCTCTGGGCCCATAAAAGCCCCAGGCTCCATCAGAGCAGGGCACAACATGGCACGACCAGCTGCAGAGAAGAGCTGCCCTCTCTGCTGAGAGCTTCAGGGCCTGAAGGGACATCAGCACGACCAGCTGCAGAGAGGAGCCACCCACTCCAGGGCCTTCTCTCTGTTGAAGGCTGAACACCAGTTGAGATGCCCTGTCTGCAGAGAGGAGACACCCTCTCCAGGGCCTCCTGTCTGCTAAGAGCTGCAGAGACAATGGGACAACCTTCCTGCAGACAGGAGCACCCACTCCAGGGCCTTCTCTCTGCCGAGAGCTGAACACTCAACAAGACAACCTGCCTACAGAGCGGGGCTGCCCCCTGCGGGTCTCCTGTGAGATCTAACACTCAATAAAGCTTCTCTGTCTTGCTCACCCTCCACTTGTCTACGTACCTCATTCTTCCTGGACACAGGACAAGAACTTGGGCAAAGGCGCCACTGGCCACAGAGGTTTCAGGCCAGAAAAGTGACACTCTAAAAATCCCATAAAATTATCACAAAAATTCTAGCCAGTATTAAAAATTAAAATCCAATAGCATATTAAGGACCACTATACCAAAACTATAATATGAAGTTAAAGTACAGTGATGTCACAAACACTAGGGAATATGTTAATATAAGTCACATTAACATAAAAAGAGAAAAATATGCAATTGCTTCAATAGATCCCTGAAACATCAATTTCTAATTGAGAAACAACAACAGCCAGACAAGGTAAAACCTAGTAAGAAATTTAGGAGTAGGATCTACATTATAAAGGATATACATTTGAAATCAAGAGCTCACATCATAGTTTACACAAAAAGCTAAAATAGTGGTTCTTATCTTTGTGGTCATGGACCTTTTTAAGAGTCTAGACAATTTCACCTTACACAAACGCATAGATACTCATATACAGAAATTACATCCAGGAATTCAGGGATTCCATTCACAGATCTAACCCTGGGTTAAAAACTCCTGCATTAGAAGAATGCTTACTAGAGTACAAAAAAAACGGGGTGGGGGCAAACAGTGCTGACCTTACGCTACTATTCAGTGTTGTGTTGGAAGCCGATGCAATAAGACAGTGAAAATAAACAAAGTATAAATGTTGGAAAAGAAGAGACAAAACTGTCCTTATTAAAGATAGGATGGTCTACTCAGAAAATCAACTGAACAAAGTTTTTTAAAAAAGAGATAAAGATATACATATATATATATATATAAAGACATCTATCTATTTATAGAAAGAAAGAAAGCACGGGAGATTAGGGAGAGAGAATTTAGTGAACCCTTAGAAAAATATATCATCGATGAAAAAAATCAAACCCTGTAAAAGGTTTTAAGAGATTTATTCTAAGCCAAATATGAGTGGCCATGACCCATGACACAGCCCTCAGGAGGTCCTGAGAACATGTGCCCAAGCTGGCTGGGGTGTAGCTTGGTTTTATTCATTTTAGGGAGGCATGAGACATCAATCAAATTCATTTAAGAAATACAATGGCTTAATCCAGAAAGGCAGGAAAATTCAAAGTGGGGAGGGATGGCTTCCAGGCTATAGGTAAATTTAGACATTTTCTGGTTGACAATTGGTTGAGTTTGTCTAAAGACCTGGGATCATAGAAAGGAAATGCTCAGGTTAAGATAAAAGACTGTGGAGACCACGGTTCTTCTGAAGTCTCATAGTGTTGCCCTTAGAGACAATCAATGACAAGTGTTTCCTATTCAGACCTTTAAAACCTGCTAGACTCTCAGTTAATCTCTTCGGGATTGGGAGGGCCTGGAAGAAAAAGATCTAGCCATGTTAATAGAGATTCTTTACACAGATGCAAATTTTCCCCAATAAAGGACAGCTTTGCAGGGCCATTTCAAAATGTGGCAAAGAAATATGCTTTGGGGTAAAATATTTTTATTTTCTTCTTTGTCGTGTAGTGTCATGCCAGAGTCAGATTGGAAAGTAAGTCACGGCATATAGGGTTAGATAAAACCCATCTGATGAGAATTTATGGTTTGTAGGGCATGACTCCCCAAACCCCTTAGATAGGAATATAGGCAAGATTAAAAAAAAAAAAAAATCAGAGCTTAGTCTTCAATATACAAAAAGTTATTGATTTTCTTCTATCAGTGATGAACAGTTAGAAAATGTTGCAGAAAAATGCTATTTACACTAGCAAGAAAAACAACATAAACCCAAGGAATTAACTGAATAAAAACGTGCAGGACTTATGAAAAAAACTCAAAAAAATTTTTGAGAAATATATTGGAAAGACAAACCTTGTTTTTGGATGAGAAATCATCCCCCTATCTTAAACTGATTTAAAAATATCAGTTATTTCGGCCGGGTGCAGTGGCTCACGCCTGTAATCCCAGCACTTTGGGAGGCCAAGGTGGATAGATCATGAGGTCAGGAGATCGAGACCATCCTGGCTAACACGGTGAAACCCCGTCTCTACTAAAAATACAAAAAATTAGCCGGACGTGGTGGCGGGCGCCTGTAGTCCCAGCTACTCGGGAGGCTGAGGCAGGAGAATGGCGTGAACATGGGAGGCGGAGCTTGCAGTGAGCCGAGATCGCGCCACCGCACTCCAACCCAGGCCACAGAGTGAGACTTCGTCTCAAAAAAAAAAAAAAAAAAAAAAAAAAAAAAAAAAAAAAAATCAGTTATTTCTAACTGAATCTACAATAGAATGTAATTTTAATTAAAATTTCCAAGAAAAATTTATGCATTTTTGTAGATAGGGGTTTGCAAAATGAATCCAAGTTTCACTTGGTAGAAAAAGCAAGAGTAGTTGAGCAAAATAAAAAATAGAGTGATGAGAAAACTTGTGCTATCAAATGAAACAATAAAATTACAGTTTTGGTTTTGGTGCTGGAACAGGCCAACAGTCCACACAATAATGGCTATAACAACATAAGAGAACTTACGCTATGACATGGTGGCCTTTCAGAGTGGTGGAAGGAGGCTGGGATGAGGGCCGACCCTGTAACTAGAAATAAAGGTACTACCTCACATGGTGCTCCCAAATAAATTCCAGGAAAAGTAAGCATCTGAGTGCAAAACATGAACCAGAAAGTCTTTGAAGAAAACAGAATGTATAAAATGTCAATGAAAAATCTATAATTATTCTGTACCAGATACTGTCCTATATCCCTTCATTTAACATTCACGATTGGACCTATGCCCTTGGACATAGGTACTATTACCATCCCCACTCCAATAGATGAGGAAACCAAGGCCTAGTGTAGGTAACTTGCCCAGGGGGGCACTGAGCTAATAGCTGAGGTCTGAAGCCTGGCAGTGTGGGCTCAAGTCTGCCCTCTTGATACTGAGCTCCCAGATACGACCATCATTACAACAAAATCAACATGAGCAGACTGGAGGCAGACTGAGAGCCAGCAACAATCTTCCCAATGTAAGATATAAATATTTTGATGGACTGTTATTAGGTGCATAAATATTTATAATTATTATATCTTGCTGTAATGAGCCTTTTATTAATATATGATGTCCTTCTTTCCCTCTTGTAACCTTTTCTGATTTAAAGTCTATCTTGTCTGGTATTAGTACAGCCACTCTCGTTCTCTTTGGGTTACTATTTGTAGGGCATGTCATTGCCCATCCTTTCACTGTCAATCTATTTACGTTTTTGGATCTAAAGTGCATCTCTTATAGAGAGCACATAGTTGGATTTGGCTTTCTAAATCCATTCTGCCAATCTCTGTCTTTTAACAGAGAGAGTTTGGAGAGTTTAATCCATTTACATCTAAAGTAATTACTGATAAAGAGGGACTTCTTTCATTTTGCATCTGTTTTCTGCATACCTTACGGATTTTTTGTCCTTAATTTCCAGTATTACTGTCCTCTTTTGTGTTCAATTAATTTTTTGGTGGTGAAACATTTAAATCCCTTTCTCATTCCCTTTTGTATTTATTCTTTAGTTATTTTCTTTGTCGTTACCATGGGGATTGCATTTAACATCCTAAAATTATAACAGTCTAAATTGAATTTATACCAGTTTAGCTTCAATGGTACAAACAAAACTCTGCTCCTTGAGTGGTTCTGGCCCCAACCCTTTTAGTTATCGATGTCACAAAATTACACCTTTATATATTATGTGTCCAAAAGCATAATGTTATTTTTAAATCATTAGTCTCTTAAATTATGTAGAAAACAAAAAGTAGCATTACACACCATTGTTACACCAATACTAGCTTTTATAATTGTCCATATATTTACCTTTACTGAGATATTTGTTTGTTTGTTTATTTATTTATTTATTTTGAGATAAGGTCTTGCTCTGTTGCCCAGGCTGGAGTGCAGTGGTGTGGTGATAGCTCACTACAGCTTCAACCTCCCAGGCCCAAGCGATTCTCCCACCTCAGCCTCCCAAGCAGTTGGGACCACAGGTATGTACCACCATGCTTGGTCAATTTTAAAAATCATTTTTATTATATAGAGATAGGGTCTCCCTATACCGCTCAGGCTGGCCTTGAACTCCTGGGCTCAAGTTATCCTCCTGCCTTGGCCTCCCAAAGTGATAGGATTACAGGTATGAGCCACTATGCCTGGCTGAGATCTTTATTTCCTCATACAACTTTGAGTTACTGTCTATCATCCTTTTATTTCAACCTGCAGGACTCCCTTTTGCATTTCCTACAGGGCAGGTCTAGTGGTAATGAACACTCTCAGCTTTTGTTGATCTAACAATGTCTTAATTTCTCCCTTACTTTTAAAGGACAGTTTTGCGGGATGTGGGCTTCTTGGTAGACAGTTTTTATTCTTTTAGCACTTTGGATATATTGGCCCACTGCCTTGTGGCCTTCAAAATTTCTGATCAGAAATCTGCTAATAGTTTTATTGAGGATTCCTTACATGTGATGAATCATTCTCTCTTCTGTTTTCAAAATCTTTGTCTTTGGGTTTTGACAATTTGATTAGAATGTTTCAGTGTGGGTCTCTTTGAGTTCATCCTGCTTGGAGTTTTTTGGGCTTCTTGGATGGTTATGTTCATGTCATTCATCTTATTTTGGAAGTTTTCAGCCATTATTTCTTCAAATAGTCTCTCTGCTCCCTTTGCTCTCTCTTCTTCTGGGGCTCCTTACAATGTTTATGTTGGTTTGCTTGATGGTATCCCACAGGCCCCTTAGGCTCTGTTTACCTTTCTTCAGTCTTTTTATTTCTGCTCCTCAGACTCAATAATTTCCACCGTCATATCTTCAAGTTCCCTGATACTTTATTCTGCCTGCTGAACTCTGCCTTTGCATTTCTCTAGTGAATTTTAAATTTCAGTTATTATACTTTTCAGCTCCAGAATTTTTTTGGTTTCTTTTTAAATTTTCTAGCTTTTTACTGATATTTTCATTTGTTCCTACATTGTTTTTTGACTTTCTCCACATTTTCCCTTAGTTATTTGAGTATCTTTAAGATAGTTCTTTCAAAGCCTTTGTCTAGTAGATTACCACCAAGTCTTTTTCAGTGACCGTTTCTGTTGGTTTATTTTTTTTCCTTTGAAATAGGAAAGCTTCTTTGTATGCCTTGTGAGATCAGAATCTCTTTCTTCCTCAGAGTTTGCCAGTTTTTCTTGTTTTTATAATTTTGATTGTTGCTGTCTCTGTGCTAAGGATCAGCATAAAGTACAACCTTAAAGTCACTTTAGGTCTTTTCTGAGCCTGTGACTTCCCCTGAGCATGTGCAATGACTCTTTAATTTTCTCTACATATATGGTTGCTTTTGAATGTGCTAGTCTTCAATGTCTACCTCTGAAAACAGTAAAAAGAGAAAAATGAAGGGAGAAAAGGGTGCCAGTCCTTTAAATCTCATGGAAGTCACTTCAGCCAGAGGGAGAAGGGCTTGCAATGATGGGGGTAGTTGCAACAACAATGTCTGTGTCAATAGATTTTGAAAGATCTACATTATACAGGATATCTTTTCAGACCACAAAGGAGTAAAGTTAAAAATCAGCAACAAGGACATTTAAAAAATCACAAAATTAAACAATACCCTGTTAAATAACCAAGGATCAGAGAAGAAATCACAAGGGAAATTATAAAATACTTAGAAATGAGTGAACATGAAAACACAAATTTAAAAACTTGTTGGACAGTGAAAGCAGTGCTAAGGAGGAAACTCAGGGCTATACATACTTACATTAAAAAAGAAAGCTCTCAACCAGGAACTTAACCTTACAGTGTAAGGAACTAGAAAAAGAACAAATGAGACTCCAAGCTAGCAGAAAGAGGGAAACAATAAAGATCAGAGCAAAGATAAACAAAATGGAGAACAGACATATGACAGAGAAAATCAATGACAATAAAAGTTGGTTCTTTGAAAAGATCAACAGAATTGACCAGCCTTAAGCTAGATTCTAGACTAAGAAAAAAAGAAGAAACTCAAATTACTAAAATTATAAGTCAAAGTGGCAACATTGCTACCAATTCTACAGAAATAAAAATGACTATAAGAGTGTACTATAAGCAACTATATGTCAACAATTTGAATAACACAGATGGAATGGAAAAATTTCCAGACAGACAAAACCTATCAAGACAAAATCAAATCATGAAGAAACAGAAAATCTGAATAGACATAACTAGTAAGGAGATTGAATCAATACTCAAAAATCTGCTGACAAAGAACCTCTGGACATGATGGCTGCACTGGTGAATTCTACCAAACACATAAAGAACTAACACCAAACCCTCTCAAAATTTTCAAACAACTGGAAGAGAAGGTAACACTAACTCATTCTTGTGAGGCCAGCATTACTCTGATACCAATACCAGACAAAGATATTACAAGAGAAGAAAACTACAATCCAGTCTTCCTTATGAACATTGATGCAAAAATCCTAAACAAAATACTATTAAGAGTAAACTAAATTCAGTATAATTTGATGCAATTAAATGGAATTTAATGAATTGACCAAGTAGGATTTATTTCTGGAATGCAAGGATAGTTCAACATACAAAAAATATCAATCAATGTAATACACATTAACAGAATGAAGGAGAAAAAAAAAACTCTCACATGATCATTGCAGTTGATGCAGAGAAAGCATATGACAAAATTCAATACGCTTTCATGATAAAAACACTTAACAAATTAGAAATACAAGGAAACTACCTTAACACAATTAAAGCCATATTATATGAAAAAGCCACAGTGAACATCATACTCAATGGTGAAAGACTGAAAGCTTTTCCTCTAAGGTCAGAAATAAAGGAAGGATGCCTGCTTTCACTACTTCTATTTAACACTGTACTGGAAGTTCTAGCCAGAGCAATTGGGGAAGAAAAAGAAATAAAAGGCATTCAAATTGGAAAGAAATAAGTAAATTATCTCTGATCACTGATGGTATGATCTTACATGTAGAAAACTCTAAAATTTTCACAAAAATTGTTATAACTAATAAACAAATTCAGCAAAATGGCAGGATACATAGTCAACACATAAAAATCAGTTGTATTTCTATTCACTAACAATGAACAACCCAAAGGAAATTAAGAAAACAATTCTAGGCCAGGCGCAGTGGCTCACGCCTGTAATCCCAGCACTTTGGGAGGCCGAGACGGGTGGATCGCGAGGTCAGGAGATCGAGACCATCCTGGCTAACCCGGTGAAACCCCGTCTCTACTAAAAAATACAAAAAACTAGCCGGGCAAGGTGGCGGGCACCTGTAGTCCCAGCTACTCGGGAGGTTGAGGCAGGAGAATGGTGGGAACCCAGGAGGTGGAGCTTGCAGTGAGCCGAGATCGCACCACTGCACTCCAGCCTGGGCGACAGAGCGAGACTCCGTCTCAAAAAAAAAAAAAAAAAAAAAAAAAAAAAAATTCTATTTACTATAGTATCAAAAATAATACAATACTTAAAAATTGACTTAGGAGGTGAAAGACCTGTACAATGAAAACTACAAAACATTTCTGAAAGAAATTGAAGACATTAAAAAAAAAAAAAGACATTCATGGTCATAGATTGGAAGACTTACTATTATTAAGATGTCAATACCACCCAAGTTGATCTAGAGATTTAATGTAATACCTATAAAAATCCCAGTGATTTTTTTCAGAAATAGTGAATAAATCCTAAAATTTAGATGGAATCTCAAGGGACCATGAATAACCAAAAAAAAAAAAAAAAAAAAAAAAAAAAAAAGGCTGGAGGACTCACATATCCGAATTTCAAAACTTACTACAAAGCTGCAGTCATCAACAGTGCAGCTGCGGCACTGGCATAAAGACAGACATACAGATGAATGGAATAAAATAGAGAGTCCAGAAATAAACCCTTGCATATATGTCTTTCAACCAGGCTGCCAAGACCATTTGATAAAGACAGTCTTTTCAACAAACGGTCCTGAGACAAGTAGATATCCACATGCAAAAGAATGAAGTTAGACCCTTACCTAATACCATGTACAAAAATTAACTCAAAATGGATCCATGTCCCCAGATCTTTAGGTTTTAAGACCTAAAACTTTAAAACCCTTAGAAGAAAACACGAGGCAACACCTTGATGACACTGGACTGAGAGACAATTTCTTGGGTATGACAATAAGGGCATAGGCAACAAAAGAAAAAATAGATAAATAAGATTACACCAAAATTTAAAAACTTTTTTTGCATCAATCTAGTGAAAGGACACCATTAACAGAGTAAAAAGAACCCAGAGAATGAAAGAAAATATTTGTAAATTGTGTATCTAATAAGAGATTAATATCCAGAATATATAGAGAACTCCTAAAATTCAACAACAAAAAACAATCAACCTGATTCAAAAATGGGTCAAGGACTTAAACAGATATTTCTCCCAAGAGATACATAAATGGCCAAAAAGCACATGAAAAGATGCTCAACATCACTAATCATGAGGGAAATGCAAAGTCAAAACCACAATGAGATACCACCTCACACCCATTAGGATGGTTAACATTTAAAACAAACAAACCCAGAAAATGACACCTGTTGGTGCAGACGTGGAGAAACTGGACCCTTGTGCACTGCTGGCAGGAAAGCAAAATGGTGCAGCCGCTTTGGGAAACAGTGAGGCAATTCCTCAAAAAAATGAAAAAATCAGATGATCTACAATCCCACTTCTGGGAACATACTCAAAAGAAGTGAAAGTGGGATCTCAAAGAGGTATCTGTGTGGTATGTTCATGGCCACATCATTCACAGTAGCTCAAACATGGAAGCAATCCAAGTGTCCAGCAACACACGAATGGGTAAACAAAATGGGGGACATGCATGCAGTGGAATATTACTCAGCCTTACGAGGGAAAGAAATGCTGATCTATGTTACAGTATGGATGAATCTGGAGGATATTAAGCCACGTGAAATAAGCCAGTCACAAAAGGAGACATTTCATACAATTTCACTCATGAGTCACCTAAGTGGCCAAATTCCTGGAAACATAAAGTAGAATGGTGGCTGCCAGGGGATGAGGGAAGGGGTGACGGGAGTTGGGGCTCCTCGGGCTTCAGTCTGACAAGAGGAAAAGAGTTCCGGAGATGGACCTTGGTGATGGCTACACGATACTATGAACATACTTACTGTCGCTGAACTAGCTGCACACTTAAAAATGGTTAAGATGGGCCGGGCGCGGTGGCTCAAGCCTGTAATCCCAGCACTTTGGGAGGCCGAGGCGGGTGGATCACGAGGTCAGGAGATCGAGACTATCCTGGCTAACATGGTGAAACCCCATCTCTACTAAAAATACAAAAAACTAGCCGGGCGTGGTGGCGGGCGCCTGTAGTCTCAGCTACTTGGGAGGCTGAGGCGGGAGAATGGCATGAACCCGGGAGGCGGAGCTTGCAGTGAGCCGAGATCACGCCACTGCACTCCAGCCTGGGAGACACAGCGAGACTCCGTCTCAAAAAAAAAAAAAAAAAAAAAAAAAAAAAAAAAAAAAAATGGTTAAGATGATACATTTTATATTGTATACCACAATAAAAAATTGGGGAAAATAAAGCTTTTTCAAATCAATAAAAAAAAAAAAAAAAAGAGAAAACCCCCAAAACACCCCAAACAAACACACACATCCATGGCCTGGGCAACATAGTGAGACCCTATCTCTTAAAAGAAAATTAGCTGGGCACAGTGGTGCATGCCTGTAGTCCCAGTTACTTGGAGGCTGAGGTGGGAGGCTCACTTGAGCCAGGGATGTGCAGGTTACAGTGAGCCGTGATTGCACCACCACACTCCAGCCTGGGTGACAGAGTGAGACCCTATCTCAAAAAAAAAAAAAAAAAAAAAAAATCCCAAAAAACAAAAAACGAACATCCATTGGGAACACGGGGACATCACAAGCAGGCAATGCACATCACTACACACGGTCAGTGATCAAATAGCCCAAATAGCCTTGTACTGCACAAAAACCAAAGATATGCAGAACAAACCCCCAACAAGGCATCATTCCTCATCTATGAAAGGAGCAAAAAAAAAAAAAAAAAAAAAAAAAAGGCAGTGCCCCTATCCATTGTGGAGACAGGTTCCTCACCACTTCTGGGATGGGCATCTGACGTTTCTGACCTTCTGACCTCTGGACCCAGACACCGCCCTTCTAGAGCAGGCGCCCTGTGAGCTGGGAATTCCCACCGCCCCTGCCCATTACAGCTTCCACGGCAGGCCAGGATGGGCCTCTGGGCGGGGCTGGGTGTTTGGATCCTGGGTGGACCTGGGCAGCCCCGTCCCAGCGAGTGCTCCGCGGGCTGGGCAGGGCCCCTTCCATGAGCAGCGCCAGGACCCCTGCTTGTGGCAGGTGGGCCCCGAACCAGGTACCTGACTTTGCATAAATGTGAGATAGGCCACAGGAGGCAGCAACTCAACGTGCAGGGCCGTGTTTGAGAGAAAGCATCTCACTGGGCCTTTCTTTCTTTCTTTTTTTTTTTTTTTAGACAGTCTCGCTCCATCGCCCAGACTGGAGTGCAGGGGCATGATCTCAGCTCATTGCAACCTTCGCCTCCCGGGGTCAAGTGATTCTCTTGCCTCAGCCTCCCGAGTAGCTGGGATTACAGGTGCCTGCCACTACACGCGGCTAATTTATTTTATTTTATTTTATTTTTTATTTTTAATAGAGACGGAGTTTCACCCTGTTGGCCAGGCTGGTCTCGAACTCCCGACCTCAGGTGATCTGCCCGCCTCGGCCTCCCCAAGTGCTGAGATTACAGGCGTGAGCCACCGTGCGCGGCCTGGCCTTTCTTAAAATAATCACCAGAGTCGACGTGCAAGGGGCCCTCCAGGCCAGAGCTGTGTTATCGCAAGAACAAGGAGCTCCGCGGATCGCAGGCCCCTCCTTTCCGGGTACCGACCCCAAAGGGAAGGTCCCTTCTCCCGGGATGCCCGAGGCGCGGGCGCCGGGGTCCTGCCAGCACCGCCCGGATGGACACAGCTCGTCCGCACACCTGCGGCTCCACAGGCGGCCGATCCGTGCGGTTGCCAGCAGTGGAGACCCGGGCCCAGCGGTTCCTCCAGCGCCCCCCGCGGCGTCCCAGGGCGGGTGTGGGCGGCCGGGCAGGGGTTGGGGGTCGCTGGCAGCCCGGGTCCCGCCGCCCTGTGGAGCCGCCTCCGGCTGCAGCCTCTCCAGGGCCTGGCGGGGGCGCAGCGATGGGGCGTCGGGGCCACCCGCGTCCCCGCCCCGCCCTGTCCCGCCCTCGGGCAGCGAAGGCCCCTCCTCCCCCCGCCCGGCCGCCCCTTCCCTCCGGCCCGGGGAGAGGCCCTGCGCCCCCGGAGGTCCCAGCCAGCCGGGGCGTCTTCCCCGCGGGCCGGAGCTGGACCCGAACCGCTCGCAGATGCGGGGCCTGGCGGGCCGTGCGGTGCCGGGGTCGTCTCGGGAGCGGGGGTCCCAGCACCGAGCTCGGGCGCAGAGAGGGACCCCCCACCCCGCCCAGGCCGGCTCCGCCCCAGAGGAGGCCGCGGGGAGGTGGCCCCAAGTCGCGGGCCCGAGGGCTCGGACACTGAGACGCGGAGCCACACGGGCGGGCGCGGCCCCAGCCCCGCGGGGAGGAGCCCCGAACCCCCGAACCCCCGCGCCGTCCCTGGGGCTGGAGTTCCCATTCCCGGGGGCCCGAGGGACGAAGCCGCCGCCGCCGCCTTCCCAGGACCCGGGGTCACCCCCGCGGGCCGAGCGGCTTCCAGGGTGCGGGTCCGGGAGGCGCTCACCTGGTCCCGAGGACGCTCCGGTCCCGACGGCCGGAGGCGCGGGCGCCGAGTAAGCAGGAGGGAGGAGACTGCGGCCGGAGCCGCCCCCTTTATACCCCGCCCGCCCGCCCGCCCGCCCGGACCCGCCACCAGGAAGCGCTGCGGCCCCGCGGATGGGAGGAGGGGGCGGGGGGGGGAACGGGAAGGGGATGGGAGGGAAGCGGGGACCCTCGAGGGCGGGAGGCGGGAGGAGGAGGTGGCGAGGATGGGGACCCCCCCTGCAGCCCGGGCCGAGTTCCCCCCCGATCCCCTGCCCGCCGCTGCTCGGACTTCACATCCCGGGCCGGCCGCCCGTCGCCCCCGCCCATTTCCCAGGGTCGACCTGGCCGGGGCTGTGTCCGCCTCCGGGGCCCTAGGTGTTGGGGACCGCGCCCCGCACTCAGGGCCGACGGGGGCCCTGGGACTCGCCCCTCGGTAGGAGCCTTCCTGGGGGGTGCAGGGTTCCCCCCATCAGACCCTCCTGTACCCGGTGTTACGTGTCCCACTTACTCTGGCCTCCTGCGAGAGGAGAGGCCCCGGGTCAGGAGCTCCTGGAGAAACTGCTGCTCCTGGGGCCTGAGGGTGGGGAGCCGGGATGGCAGGGACAGCAGAGCCTGGGCATGCGGCGAGCCACCCCTGCCACCCCTTTACCGCTGGAAACCACAGGTGGGCTTGGTGCTGGGCCCTGGGACCACCGTGAGGTCCCTACCTGAGCCCAGCCTGGGACAGAGTGACAGGGGTCCCCATTCCCCACCCTAGTCACAGCCCTCCAGCCAGGGCCAGGGTTCCTCCTTGAGGTGACACGCAGGCGGGGTTGGGGAGAGTTCCCCGGGCTCTGGGAGAGGTCCCTGGGATCCAGGACAGGGCCCTCTTCAGAGCTGTCCTGGAAGGGGGTGGAGCAGCTGGGGGCAAGTCCCCTCTTCGGATGAGCAGGTTTGCAGATGGCTGCTTTAGCCCCTTCTCCGGAGGAGAGGGTCCCTGAGCTGCCTGGTGGCCCTTGCCCCAGGAGGCGGCCCCCTGTGTGGGCATCCTTCGGTCTTCAGGGCCTTCTCTCTCTGCCCCCTGAGGCCAGGCCCTCTCTCTGCATCTTCACCCCCTCTCCTGGTGGATGGTAGGGTGGCCAGGGCAGGGGTCTGTGGCGGTGTCTTGTGTTCCCAGTGTGCCCAGGTGGTGGAACTTCCTAGTGTAAGGAAGGGAAAGCCGCCATGGCAGCTGTCCACCGGGATGCCCGGGAACTTGTCCCCAAATGCCCCTGCCTGCTGTCCACAGGGCCTGCAAGGTCCACCCTGGCCCCAGCCTGGGAGCCAATGGCCTCCCGTCTGTCCTGGTTTCTGGACTCTGGCTGGACCACCTCACAGCTCATGCCAGCTGTGCCTGCCCCTCCTTTTACGGCCAACCTCTCCATAGCAGCGTCAGCCACTTCTGTCCTCTGCCACCTCCCGCGGGCCCTTGAGTGGGTGGTGGTGCCTGGAGCCAGGGGTGTTAAAGGAGAGGTGGTGTGAGTGTGCAAGTGACTATGTGTCCTGTGTGAATGTGTGTGGTGTGTGCATCTGTGAGTGTGTGGTGTATGTTTGCATCTGAGGCTAAGTGGGAGCATGTGGTGTGGTGTGGTGTGTCTGTAACTGAGTGGGTGTGAGTGGGTGGTGTGTGCATCTGTGAGTATGTGGTGTGTGTCCTCCTCTTAGACTGAGTGTGAGTGTGTGATGTGTGCATCTGTGTGTGGTGTGTGTCTGTGTCTGAGACTGAGTGTGAGTGTGTGGTGTGTGCATCTGTGTGTGGTGTGTGTCTGTGTCTGAGGCTGAGTGTGAGTGTGTGTGTCTGAGACTGTGTGTGGTGTGTGCATCTGTGTGTGGTGTGTGTCTGTGTCTGAGACTGTGAGTGTGTGGTATGTGCATCTGTGTGGTGTGTGTCTGCATCTGAGGCTGAGTGTGAGTGTGTGTGTCTGAGACTGAGTGTGAGTGTGTGGTGTGTGCATCTGTGTGTGGTGTGTGTCTGTGTCTGAGACTGAGTGTGAGTGTGTGGTGTGTGCATCTGTGTGTGGTGTGTGTCTGTGTCTGACACTGAGTGTGAGTGTGTGGTGTGTGCATCTGTGTGTGGTGTGTGTCTGCATCTGAGGCTGGGTGTGAGTGTGAGTGTGTGTGTCTAAGTGTGCCTGAGTGTGAGTGTGTGTGTCTAAGTGTGCCTGACTGTGGCAGCCACATGGTGGCCGTGAGTTCAGGCCTCCTGCCTGCTGCACCTGAGCTCAGCTGACTGGGGACCGTGTGCCACTCCCCTGGGTCCACGCTGAGCTCTCACCTGGGCAACTCCTCCTGCTTCCAAGCCAGCAGCTCCCGGGGGGAAGCCAGGCCCCTCCTCACAAGACCAGAATCCTTTAGGGGTTACCTTGGCTCCGATGTTCCCCTCACTCTGGCCAGCACTGTCTAGGGGCACGTGCTGGCCGAGGCTCCCTGTGTCTCTTTCACAGGGGTCTCACCTGTGGTCTGAGGCTTCCATCCTCTTTGGCCACCTCCTCAGCATCCTTCACAGACAACACACTGATAAATCTCCAGTCACATCAGAACTTCCGTGGCACCTGTCTCTTGGAAGACCCTAATTAACACAAGTGGTCCAGGAGGGGCCTGAGACTCAGCCGGTGCGGTGGCTGTTCCCTGGCCAACACCTAGGACGCCATTCTGGTTGATGTGGGACATGGGTAGTCTTTGGGACAAAGTTAGGGCCCCAGTTGTTAAAGATTTCACCAAGAGTGACCTGGGAAGTTTTCCTGGTGGAAGGGAAGGCCTTGTGGGTGTGGCAGTTTCCCCCTTTCAATGCATGGGGGACGGTGGGGTTGGATGCTCCACAGAGGGATGAACAGAGATTGCGATGTTACCCACGGTTGCCCATCAGGCTTGGTGTGAGAACAGAGGGCCTCTCTGGTTGCTGAAAAGGAGTCCCATGTCCGGCAGAGGTAGAACTGGTGTGGCTGAGGAGCCGACAGTGACTGTGGGGAGCAGCTGGCTCTAGGCATGTTTTGATGCCTGGCCTATGTGAAGACCAGCCTATGATGCTGGTCTATGTGAAGGTCGGGACCCTGGTTGGGAAAACCTGGGACCCTGAAACATGGGCTGGACATCCAGCTGGAAGCCCTGAGGGCGTGGCCCTGCAGACCCCTGTCCCCTCAGAGCTTGCAGAGGGACCCCTCCTGCCATGGCCCTGCAGGCCCCTGTCCCCTCAGAGCTTGCAGAGGGACCCCTCCTGCCCTTGGAAGCCAGTACTTCCTCTGTGCTGGAAGATGCTCCAAGGGCCTCCCCCACCAAAGCAGCAGGTGTCCTCACTGGGGGCTGCCCCACCTTGTCTCTTGGCTGCCAGCAGTGACTAGGGAGAAAGTCCAGGGTAACCTGGATGGGGACCTGCTGGGCCTGGTCAGGGAGAAGAGAAGTTGCATGTCCAGGAGCTGCACGAGGCAGCCAGGACGTGCCTGCAGGAGCCAGGGAGCAGCCCCAGTATTAGATTTCCAGGGTGCTTTATCCAGGGGGACAGAAGAACTATTGAGGTGGAGGCACTTGCTTGGCACATAGGATTAATTACCTGGCAAGGTCTGCAGGTCGTGGGTCAAAGATGATTCTGGGATGGCTCCCAGAAGCCTGGAGAAGGCGATGGGTTGTGTTGAGCCAAGCTGCCCTGGCAGATGGCAGAGGAAGGAAGAAAGAGGCCGAGGGCAGGGACTCCAGTGAAACATCGTGGTTCCCTACTCCCTTCCTGGACTTGAGCTAATTTCCTGTCTGGAACCATTGATTGCGGAGGTGGCCAGGTCACCAGAAGGAAGGACCAGGCAATACCTTGACAAGGATGTTCTGTAGAATCCCGCTGTCACTCAGGTGGCTGCACGCTGGGAAAATCCAGAGATTTTGAGGACAAATGGACACGGGATGTGAGTGGACCCTGATACTGGAGGCCCAGAGTGCCACTGTGGCCTCCCTCTTAGAGAAGGGGCTGACGGGGCCAGGTAATAAAAGGAATCCTGCTAAAGTGTTGGTCACAGTGAGACCCCTGGACCAGAAGACCATCCAGTGGCCGCTTCCCTGCCCCCTCAGTACATAATTATAATTGATGTACTTGGTGGCTGGAGTAGCCATATATTGGATCCCAGGCCTGTGTGGTAACAGACATCACAGTGCGGAAGCCCACAGAAAAGTCTTTGACACCGTCCCCTTTCCATGGCCAAGAGAGTAAATCACAAGCCACGTTGCATCCTGGGAGGATGGCACCACCATTAAAGGCCTCATGGAGGTGAGGGTTGTGGACTGTCATCTCTGTTTAATTCTCTGGCCTGGTCATTGCAAAGACTGATGGATCCTAGAAAGTGACTGTAGACCACTTAGCCTCAACCCGGTAGTAGCTCCAATTGCATCTGCTGTGTCAGACGTATCATTGTAGCAGATTAATGAGGCCAGTGATTGGCCATTGCAGTCTTTGCTATTCCAATTAGAAAAGAGGAGCAGAAAGAGTTTACATTTACACGGGAGGAACAGCAATTCTCATTCCCGGTTTAGTGGCAGGGCCATTCTAACTCTGTCCTCTGTCCTAATATTGCCTGAAAAGATTTGGGCACCCGAGCAGTCCACCGGACACCACACTGATCCATTACAGTGACATTATGGGCAGGAGGAGGACGAGGAGGGTCATGTGCTAAATGAGACACGTTTGCATTTATGGGTGGGAGGTGACCTCTGAGGATTCAGGGACCTAACTTCATGGAAGTTTTTAGGGCACCAGTGATCAGGTTCATACCAGGACATCCTCTAAAGTAAAAGAGAAATTGCTACATCTTGCATCCCCTACTTCAAAGGAGGAAGCACAGGGCCTGGCATGCCTTTTTGGGTTCTGAAGGCAACATATTTAAAGGAGGGAGCACTGCTCTGACCCATAGCTCAGCTGACGTGGAAGGTGCCAGCTTCGAGGTGGCCAGGAGCAGAAAATGACTGTCCGAGCAGCCCTGCCACCTGGGCCACGAGACCCGGCAGCCCCCGTGGTGTTGGGGGTGTCAGGGTGGGAGCAGGCAAGTGTGGGGCCACGGCAAGCTGCAGTGGGAGGGCCAGAGCCCCTGGGTGTGGGTGGAGGCCATGCCACCTGTAGAGGAAGCTGCTCACCTTTAGAGAAATGCTTCCTGTGGCCCAAGCGGGTGGAGCAGCCCAGCCGGGCATCTCTGTGCACACCAGGACCTGGCTTCAGGATCAGGGGAGGCTGGGCACTTGCTTTGGGGCCTTGCCGGGACCTGACAATTTCCATCCTATTCTTCCCATGAAGGGGCCCCGGTGATGGCTGCCATGTTGGGTTTCTGTTTGTCTCTGCAGGTGGCAATGACAGTAGTAGTCCCCTGGCAGCCGCACACGCCTCTCCAAGAACCCCAGCGTGCCACCTGCCAGAGCCTGCAGCTCCCACATCCCTCTCATGCCTCCAGCACAGCCCTGCCACCACTTGCAGAGGAAGCTGAGGCCAGAGCGCTGAAATAACCTGCCCAAGACTGCGCAGCTTGCTGGCAGAGGAGCAGAGCCTGCGGCACGGCCTCTGTGTTACACTGCGTGCCCCAAGGATGAGGACTGGCCTGGTGTCCTCTGCAGGGCAATGCCTGGCACAGAGCAGGCCCTGACTGGGGCTGCTGAGTCACTAAGTCCCTGCATGGGGCCCCAACTGATGCAGGCTCTGTGAGGTCCCAGGATTCTGTGGAGAGTCACAGGGGACCTAGGACCCTCAGAACTGTCCTCTGAATTCAAGCAGTAGTGACTCCTGTGCTTGGCAGGGAGGATGATCTGTGGGGTCTGTGGGCTTTGACACTACTGCAGCAAAGCCCAGAGGCCTTACTTTTTCATGAACCAGCACAGGCTCTCCTGAGAGCCCTGGAGGGAAGGCTGTGGCCTTACTGCCTCCTGGTGTGAGGAGGCTTCCCTCTCATCTGTCCCACTAGGCTGGGGCTGACATTCTAGCCTTGCCAGTGGGCTCTTGTCTGCTTCCCCTCATCACGCCCTTCTCCGCATGCTCATTTTCAGACTGAAGTTGGGTGATTGCTCCTTTTGTAAGAGTGCTGGGGTGCAGCAGGCTGTGGAGGGGCACTGAGGCAGCCCGGCCTCAACCAGGGTTCCCAGGACCTGAGGCCCCAGTCCGGACCCCAGCAGGCTGCAGGCTGCCCTGTGGACACCACACCTCAGCAACACAAAGGGCCCTACTGAGGTTGGCAGCCAGTGTGCAGGGCACCTCCAGGCCTGGCTCCTAATGAGGAAGCCAATGCCAAGGTCACATGACCGTGAGTTTTTGGGTCCGGTTTATGGAGAGATGGTGGGAGAGGAGCAGCATGGGTGGGTGGTTGTTCACGCTTAGGGGAATAACTGGGAGCTACAGTAACACACATGCATTGCCATTAGAGAAGGGACTTTCTCTATCTGGGCTGTGGGTGCTCGCAGGCCTGGCCTGGAGGAGGAGGAAGCTGTGCTGTTCCTTTTCTGCCCACGTGTTCTCAGGCCGAGGCGGCCTTAAGCGGCTCCATGTGGAAAAGCTCTCCGTGGCTTTCTCACACTCTGGACACCATGTGGACCACTCAGGGCAGCGTGGGCGTTACTCTCAGGCTTGCAGCCTTTCACGGACATTTGAGAAGATGCTTCTGTAGTCAGACTTTCCTCTGCTTACTCATGGGGCTGACAGACAGAACTAATGTTCTCCCCGGCCGCAGCTGATCTCGACTCAGAAAAAAATGAAAAATGGCAAAACCTGCCTCTAATGGGCAATTGCACATGAGTCAGTTTGTGTCACGGGTGTGTGTTCAGAGCTGGCGGTAGATCCTCTGGCTTTTATTTTTTAAGCCAGAGTCACTGCATTATTCTCAATAATCTCACCAGGCTTTTGGGCTGCCAAGCACTTGTATTTTTGTCTTTTAGATTCACAATAACACAGGAGTGCTGGAGAATGCGGCATGGACCACAGTGTACAGTTACAGTGGAAACCAGGACCAGAGGCAGTGTGCTCGAGGCTCAGATGGGGTGGGGACACCAGGTGGTAGGAAGGTCGGGGGACAAAGGCTGTGGATGAGAACCTCATCGATCCTGCACCCAGGAGGAGCCAGGGGAGGCTGCCCCGTTCCACAGAGAGGAGACGGAGGCTCCCAGAGGAGGACAGGTAGCAGGAAGAAAACCATGGGTCTTTTCTCTCCCAGTCGGGGGTGGTGTGTTTCCCCTCCACCACCTGGGAGGTTGTCTAAACTACATGGGATTTGATTACAAATATTTCAAAATATTTATGCCTGAATAAAACCCTCTTCTTAACCAGCTGTGCGGTGCTAACTGAAGGGGCCACGTGAATGTCATGCAACTCAGTTCCCTGCTGGCGCAGGAAGGCCACACTGACACACTTCAGTGGCTGGCACAACCTGTTTGTGACATGAGAATGTCAGGTAAGCACAGCACAGGGCTTCTCACTGCGGGTCCAACCCAGAGTGTAGTGCCACAACTCCCCAAAGTCTGAACAAAACTCTATTTTCCTGGGAAGAGGGCCCAGAAATTTAATTGGAAAAAGGTACATGTAACTCCAAAGGTAATGCGTAGTTTCAAAGAACTGGAACACAACAAAACACACAAAATCCACATTAAGGAAAGTTCAGTTTTTCTCTGATGACTTAGGGAGTCCAGATTTGACACTGCCACCAGTAATCCCATGATCATCTCCACCACCATCACTACTACCACCATCATCACCACCATCACTACTACCACCATCATCACCACCATCACCACCACCACCACCATCACCATCACCCCATCACCATTATCACCACCACCACCATCACCATCACCACCACCACCACCACCACCATCACCACCACCATCACCATCACCATCACCACCACCATGTTTGCCGTAATCTGTTTGTTAGCAGTCAGTCACTAGGTCCGGTCTGCACTCAGGCAGAGGGGATTATACAAGGTCAGGAATACCAGGAAGCAGGATTGCTGGAGGCTATTTTAGAGACTGCCTAGTATGGGTCTGTTAGCAATACATTTCCTCAGTTTTAATTTGTCTCAACAGCCTTTTATTTAACCTTCAGTTTTGAAAGGTATTTCCCTAGGTAAGAATTCCAACTTAGTTATTTTCTTTTGATACTCTGAAGATGACATTCCATTATCTTCTGGCTTTCAAATTTGTGGAAAAAATCTGTCTTTCTATTGTTTCTTTAAAGAAAGTGTGCTTTTTCTAGTTCTAGATCCTTGAGGAATCGCCATACTGTTTTCCATAATGGTTGAACTAGTTTACAATCCCACCAACAGTGTAAAAATGTTCCTGTTTCTCCACATCCTCTCCAGCACCTGTTGTTTCCTGACTTTTTTTTTTTTTTTTTTTTGAGACGGAGTCTCGCTCTGTTGCAAGCTCCGCCTCCTGGGTTCACGCCATTCTCCTGCCTCAGCCTCCCGAGTAGCTGGGACTACAGGCGCCCGCCACCTCACCCAGCTAGTTTTTTGTAGTTTTAGTAGAGACGGGGTTTCACTGTGTTCACCAGGATGGTCTCGATCTCCTGACCTCGTGATCCACCCGTCTCGGCCTCCCAAAGTGCTGGGATTACAGGCTTGAGCCACCGCGCCCGGCCGTTTCCTGACTTTTTAATGGATTGCATTGGGAGTTATACCTGATGTAAATGACGAGTTGATGGGTGCTGACAAGTTGATGGGTGCAGCACACCAACATGGCACAAGTATACATATGTAACAAACCTACACGTTATGCACATGTACCCTAGAACTTAAAGTATAATAATAAAAAAAAATAAAAAAATAAAAAAAAATAAAAAGAAAATGTGCTTTTTCCCCCTGGTTTCTTTCAAGGTTTTCTTATTGTCTTTGGTTTACAGCAGTTTTATGATGTACCTAGAAATGATGTCCTTTATGTGTAGATTTTATTTTTTGCATCTGTGGTAAGATATCTTTGATCAGTTTTAGAAAAATTCTTGGCTATTTTCTCTTCAGATATTGCCTCTGTCCCTTTCTGTCTTTATTTTCCTCCTGGGCCTTAAATTTCACACATGTTAGAGCCTTTCATCATCTTCCATGCATCTCTTATATGCTTTTCTATATTTCCTGTCTGTCTTTGTCCTTCAGTCTGCCCATTTCCTTTTGACCTATTTTCAAATTAACTTATTCTCTCTTCTGCTATGTCTAATCTGCTATTAATCCTACCCATTGAGCTTTTAATATTAGTTATTACATTTTTTACTTTTAGAATTTCTGTTTTATCTTCATTGTCAATTACTTTTTTAATGCAATTGTCTGTCTCATCTTTTAATGTCTCGTGAATCATACTTATTTTAAAGTTCATGTCTGATAATTCCCAAATCAAGGCCACCCATGGATCTGTTTCTCTTATTTGTTTTTTCCCCCATACAGGCATATGGTCCTGTCTCTTGTCTTGCTGGGTCATTTTTGATTAAATTCTGGACATTGTGTATGAAATATTGTAGACACTCTGTTTAATGTTATCTTACTTTTTATAGGATTTAATGTCATTTTGGTGGACAGATGGTGTAGGGACAGTTCACCTTTTACCAATCACAGTTGGATGTAATTCAAATCTAAGTTTATGTCTTTGTGAATACGATATATCACCAGTTTTTCCCTAATCCTAGAGCCTAACTTTCCAAGGGACCCAGCTGAGAGTCTAAGGTATTTGCCAAGAGTCCTGTTTCTTCGAGGGCTCTGAATTCTAGGTGTTTTCTCCCTAGCACTGAGAAACTGGCAAAGACTATGCTTAGTTTGTTTTTCTTTCCAAAATAGGTTTATTCAGGTATATTTTACATAACATAAAATTTACCCTATTCAAGTGTGAGTATGCAATTCAATAATTTTTGGTAAATTTACCAAATGGTATCATCATCATCATAAATCAGTTTTAGAAAGTTTTCATCACCCCAATAAGACTTCTCATGCTCATTTATGGTTAACACCCTTTCATACCCTCCACCCCAGGAAACCACTAATCTGTTTTCTGTCTATAGAGTGGCCTTTTCTGGATGTTTCATGTAAATGGAATCATACAGTATGTGGTCTCTTGCTTTCATTTAGCATAATGTTTTTGAGGTTCATTTATGATAGAGCATGTGTCAGTAGTTCATTCTTACCAAGGTACAGTATTTTTTCTGGAATAAATGCTTTTCAGGTTGTTGCAATCCTTTGGTTAATCTGCAGAGCTCTGAAAAAGAAGATTTTGATAAAATTTCTAGTAATTTAATTGTTTTTAAGGAAAACTGGATTTGTGGAGGTTCTCACACCACCATTCCAGAAGTCCTGGCCTTATAATTAATTTTTGTTCATTGATCATGTGCCTTGTCAAATTCACTTATCGGTTCTTGCAGCTTTTAAAATAGATTCTGTAGAATTTTCTAAGCACAAAATAATATCCTCTGTGAATAAAGACAATATTACCTCATAATGTGGTCTGACTCTGTGTCTCCACCCAAATCTCATCTTGAATTGTAATCTGAACTGTAATCCCCACATGTTTGGGGAGGGATCTTGTGGGGGGTGATTAGATCATGGGGGTGGTTCCCCCATGCTGTTCTTGTGATAGTGAATGAGTTCTCATGAGATCTGATGGTTTTATAAGGGGCTTTCCCCTTCTTCACTCTGCACTTCTCTCTCCCTGCCACCATGTGAAGAAGGACATGTTGGCTTCCCCTTCTGCCACGATTGTAAGTTTCCTGAGGCCTCCCCAACCATGTTAAACTGTGAGTCAATTAAGCCTCTTTCCTTTATAAGTTACCCAGTCTTGGGCCGTTCTTTATAGCAGCATGAGAACAGACCAATACACCTCTTCTTTCCAATATGTACACCTTTATTTCTTTTTCTTGCCTTTATCCACTAATTAAACCTCCAGTACAGTGTCAAATAGCAGTGGTGAGAATGGATGTTCTTAACATAGTCCTGAATTTAGAGAGAAAGTCTACTGTCTTTCACATGAATATGGTATTAACTATAGGGTAGTTTTGGTGGTTGTTGGTGATGATGCTCTTTATTATGTTGAGAAAGTTAACTTCTTTTTTTTTTAGTTTTTATTTTAGGGAAAGTTAACTTCAATTCCTAGTTTTCTTAGAGTACTTTCACAAACAGGTATTGCATTTTGTCAAATATACTGTCTGCATTTATTGAGGTGATCAAATTTTTCGTCACCTCTATTCTGCTATTAGAGTAAATTATATTGTTTGATTAAAAAAATCTTAAGCCAAAATTGCATAAGCCCAGTTAGCTATGGTATAGTATCCTTTGTATAAATTTGCAGGTTCAATTTGCTAATGCTTTGTTAAGGAATTTTGTGTTTATGTTCATTTGAGATGTTGGTCTGTGTTTTTCTTTTCTGTTTTCTTTTCTGGTTTGGGTATCAGGATGATTTTGGCCTCATCAAATAAATTTTGAAATGTTCCCTTCCCTTCTATATTCTGAAAGAGTTTATTCAGAATTGGTGTTACTTCTTTCTTAAATGTTTGATAGAATTCTCCAGTGAAGCCCTCTTACACAATTTTCTTAATAACTACAAGAATATTTTTGAGTTAATTTAGATAATTTATATATTTCAAGGAATCTGTTTATTTTATATAAGTTGTCTAAATTTTTTGGCATAAAGTTGGTCATCATATTTCTTTATTGTCCTTTTAATGTCTGTCAGATTTGTAGTGATGTCTCCTATTTCAATTCTCATATTAATAATTTGTGACTTCTCTCTTTCAAAAAATCAGTATAGGTAGAGTTGTATCAAATTTATTGATCTTTTCAGAATCAGCTTTTTGTTGTGTTGATTTTCTCTATTGTTTGCCTGTTTTCTATTTCAGTGTTGTATGGCTGGGCCTGTCATTTTGTTTGGGATGATGACAAAGTTTGAAGGCCACCATTCAGCCCAGGCCAGCCTGTCTGAGGAGAGCAGTGCCGCTGACTGGTCCATGATGACAGTGGTCGGGATGGTGGGGCAAAAGCACCCACGTGACCAGTCACAGGGGCAGGGTCCTGGAGTCACACCATGCCCTGGCTGTGTCACTGCTCCTCCTCTGAGACGGGGCAGGGCCCTGGATTCACACTGTGCCCTGGCTGTGTCACTGCTCCTCCTCTGTGAGAGTGGCAGGGCCCTGGATTCACTCTGTGCCCTGGCTGTGTCACTGCTCCTCCTCTGAGACAGGGGAAGGGCCCTGGAGTCACACTGTGCCCTGGCTGTGTTACTGCTCCTCCTCTGTGAGAGTGGCAGGGCCCTGGATTCACACTGTGCCCTGGCTGTGTCACTGCTCCTCCTCTGAGACAGGGGCAGGGCCCTGGAGTCACACTGTGCCCTGGCTGTGTCACTCCTCCTCCTCTGAGACAGGGGAAGGGCCCTGGAGTCACACTGTGCCCTTGCTGTGTCACTGCTCCTCCTTGGTCACAGGGGACTCTTCACTGCACCTGGGTCAGGCGAGCTGCCCATGAGGAACTTCCCAAGGTCCCAGGGTTGGGACAGTGGCAGCCGCAGGCAGGTTTCCCTGGCTCACTGTGGAGGCTGGCATGATGGTGTGAAAACCACATGCAGCCAAACACGGAGGCACCTAAATAAGTGTCCTCGATGGACACAAGAGGAGAGAAACCCTGTGATTGGTTTAAGAGAGGCTGGAAGGCCGGGCGCGGTGGCTCAAGCCTGTAATCTCAGCACTTTGGGAGGCTGAGACGAGCGGATCACAAGGTCAGGAGATCAAGACCATCCTGGCTAACATGGTGAAACCCTGTCTCTACTAAAAAATACAAAAAACTAGCCGGGCAAGGTGGCGGGTGCCTGTAGTCCCAGCTACTCGGGAGGCTGAGGCAGGAGAATGGTGTAAACCCGGGAGGCGGAGCTTGCAGTGAGCTGAGATCTGGCCACTGCACTCCAACCTGGGCGACAGAGCAAGACTCCGTCTCAAAAAAAAAAAAAGAGAGGCTGGAAATACATTTTAACAAAACCCAATATCTACCTCTAATGAGCCTTATTCTCACATTATTCGAATTGTACATTCACCCTGATGTCAGCATCAGCTTGATGGCAAAACCTGGGCTGCGTTCCGGAATGTTCCTCCTTTTCCGGCTCCCGCCCCACCCAGGGACCTGTCCTTCAGGGTGGCCTGGGCTCCCCTCTGGACCTGGCCTCGGGTGCAGCCTCTGGGTTTGACCATTCGCGGTTCTCACGGAGACCCCAGACCCTCCCCGGCACCACTGCACTCACTGCCCGGGTCAGCTCTCGTCTGGCTGGCAGCCCCTCCCACAGCCCGCAGGACGGCAGGAGGGTTCCGACGGGAACCCGGGAGCAGAGGGGTCTGCTGTGCTCACAGGAAGCCACCACAGTGCAGTGTCAGAGGGCGCTGACAGCAGCCACAGGGCTGGGTGTGGGGCGGTCACACTTCCTGGGACCATTTTCCAGTTTTAGAGGGGAGGGGACATCACAGAGTTCACGACAGGGCCCTGGGTCCCCCCCAGAGCTGCACTAGCGGGGCTGGGACCACAGCTAGCCTGGGGGGCGGTTCAGACCCAGAGACTGGACATCCAGCCTCAAAGTCGTGCTCTTGCTGCTTGCGTCTCTGCTGCCCCGTACCTTGGCGGGGGTGGGGAGCAGCCCCCCAGCTCCACAGGCACCAGAGCGGCTCACAGCCCGTGCTGACGAGTGACGTGGATGACACATCCCCGGAAATTAGGAATGCCGCCTGGAAGGGACCCTAGGAGCCATCTGCGGTGGGGCGCCCATTCCACATCCTCAGGGTACAGGCCCTGCTCTCCCCAGCTTCTCCCCTGCAGGCCCAGGACATGGGCCTCGTCTGCGCCTCCCTCCCACTCCTGCCTGCTCCGCTCCCTGAGATTGGGAGGAGTGGGGAGTGGTGGGGCTGTGTGCCCTGCTGAGTTTCTTTGGGGGCACTGGTCCTCCTGGCTCCTGGGCAGCCCCCTCCCCCGGTCTCAGGCACTCATGCTGCCCTCCGGGCCCCTCCCACTCTGTGGGCTGAAGTCCTGGAAGACTCAGCGACATCGGCCGCGGAGAAGCCTCCCTTCCCTTTGATGGAGCCGCTTTCGGGCAGGAAGAAAATTTTAAATTGTCTGACAAATCAAGCCCTAAACAGAACCAGCTGCCTTGAGGATTAACAGCCTTGAGACCCAGAACAAATGTGCAGCCTGGGGAGCTCTGCAGCCCCGTGTGGAGGGCACGGCGCTGTGGGCGGCAGCCGGGGGGTGGCTGCAAGCAGGAAGCCGCTTCAGGAGGGCCTGATTCCAGGGCCCACGGTAGTTGTGGGGGTGGGATTTTCTGGGGCTGGTTTAACCGAAATGCCACAGGGGCCTCTCGATTTCTCTGCACAGTCGGGACTCCCTGGAGGCTGCTGCCGGCCCTCCCCCAGGGTCTGAGACCTGGCCTTGGAGGGTCCTGTGGAGACTTTACCGGGCAAACCTCCTCTCCATGAGCAGATGCCGTCGAGGGTGAGACCAGCAACATGAGGTCCCCTCCCCGCTCAACCCACCCAGTTACCCAACTCACTTATTAGATCCCTGCAAGTGCAGATGTGTGGCAGGCAGGGAGGGCTGCTGGGTGTGGCCCAGGGTCTCCTAATAAGAAGACCTGGATGGTGATGATGGCCTTCCTGGAGGAGGGGGTCATTTCTTGGCGTTGCCAGGTCCTGAGTCCTCCTGAGCTTCTCTCCTCTGCAGTTGGTGTGGGCAGTCCCAGGCTTGGCACCCCAGGGACACAGAGGCCCAGAGTGAGAGGACCCTCCAGCCCACTTGGCTTCTCTGGCAAGGCGCAGCCCATGGGGTAGGTCAGGCCTGGGAGGGTCGCCGGGGAGCAAGGGTCAGATGGGAAGAGAGGGCCAGTGGCTGCTGGTGGACCCTGATCAAGTGGGTGGGTCCCTGCCGGGAGGGGGCACAGCACCCCCAGGCCTGCTCACTCTGGGACTGACCACAGCCTCCCCCTGGGGCCACACCACGATGACTGAGCAGCGAGTGTCATCGGCCAAGCCGTGACTGAGGCAGGGTGAACAGCTGCCTTGGGTGGGTGGGTCGGGCTGTTGACCCTGAAAGCCGTCCTGACGGGAGCCCTGAGGTCGCATCTGCAGGACCCCTGCCCCCACCTGGCCTGGCCTCGGGGCTGCTGCTCCCCCGTCCTAGTACTGCCCACGACAGACACACACGGCAGCCTCAGGGACTGCAAAGCCACATGTGTTTGAGGGGCGGCCTCTGGACTCTGGGCTCTGGGGCCCTGCACAGTGGACGGGGTCTGTGGAGGGGTCAGGGGAGCTGGCCATTCACCCTCTCTTTGCTGTCCAGGCTCCTGTTGCCCCCTACTTCCAGGCTGCCTCGGCCAACGGCGCTCAGCTGCTCAGAGCCTGGGAGAGACGGGCGTGAAGGCCCCCATTCATCCTCTGCCCGACCTGAAGCAAGTCACTTGCTCCCTGGGTGCCTCAGTTTCCCCACCCATGAGATGGGCATGCATGTCTTGCAGGTTCCTCTGTGGGGTGTGAAGGTTCTCACTGTTCTGTGTTGGGGGCTGCTGAGAACAAGCAAATGGCCTGCTCCCTGGGAGCCGCCGGCACCTGCTTCTCAGCCCTGGAATCCTTAGCCCTCCCGTGGCTGCACCTGCTCTTCGCGTCCTGGAGGGCTGGGCAGAGTCCACGCGGCATCTGCTGCAGGGCCCCTGGGCTGCTCCCCTCTCCTCCTCCGCTGTGAAACAGGGGTGCTGTTGGGAAGTTTCCACGGCTGTCGGGTGCGTCCGTGGATGCCACAGCTGGTTCGGGCCTCCCTGCTATCTGGGGGAGTCAGCTGCCCTGGCCCAGGCCACCTGCCAGGGGGAGCCCTGGGAGGCCCCAGCTGCAGAGACCCTGAGGCTCCCCCGTCTCTGCTCTGGGCCCATCCCTCAGTCCCTAGGGTTGGGGACCGGGGGGGTCTTCAGTGGGGCGTGGGGGAGGCTTCACCATCTGTCCCTGCCTCACTGCTGGGAGGATGCAGGGCTGTGCCCACCCCCCACGCCAGCTAAACGACCTCGGCCGTTCCTGTAAATGACACACTTTCCAGAGCCCGGGCCGTGGAGTCATATTCGTCACTCGGAGAAAATGTTCCGAAGGTGGCTGGGTCCGGGTGAATGTGTAAAGGCACATTTATCAGGAAGGAATTTGGGCTGTTGGCGAGTGACTGGTAACGGTCAGACGTCCGTGTTTTCTGCAGAGCAGGCCTCTGTGTCTGAGCTCGGGAGGTCCTGGTGCACGGAGGAGAGCCGTGTGCCGGGCGGCTTCGAGTACCCTCTTCATCCTGTTGTCCCTGAGGCCTCTGGGGCTACGCGGCGTCTGCATTGGCTCACTTGGCCTCAGAAGCCCCATTTAACATCCTCTCCTCGGTGGTGGGCAGGAGACTGGGTGGCCCAGGCCTGTACCCTAGCATCACTCCTGCTCTGTGACACCCCGTTTGCAGAGTAGTTGGGGTGCTCATCAGTTGACCTTAGGTGGGAGGTCACTGGGTGGACCTGGCCTCATGATAGGAGGCCTGTGGCACCTCGGTGGGGCCAGAAGGGAAGTCATAGGGTTGGAAGCACCTGGGGACTCCTGTGAGGAGCTGGGGGGCTGTTGCCGAGGGTGAGGGCTGAGCCTGGCCACAGTCCCTGGAAGACATAGTCCCAAAGCTGCCGGGAACCAGGAACGGGTCGGCTGTCAGCTGAGTGAGCTTGGAGACGGCCATCCCCCCAGGCCTGGGACCAGGCCGCAGTGGCTGCGTGAGACTGGCTGAGCCCCAGACTCCTGGCCCGCAGGCTGGGCTGCAGTGGGAGCTGATGAGGCCACACATATGCTGCTTTAATCTGCATGTACAGCCCAGGTGCTCGGGGGCCTCCTGCCAGTGCCCCTCGTCGTCTCCTGTGCCTCGGCAGCTGCTCCACCCTGGGCCCTGCAGGTGTAGCTGCTGTTTATGACCCACGGGACTGCACCTGGGACCTCACCTAGTCTAGGCTGGTGTCCTCCTGACACTCACTGAATATGCTTCTCCATCCCTGTGAGACGCTCACAGCGACTTCCTGGTCATCTGCTGGGAGGCCGGTGGCCACGTGGACAGAACTTCACACTGGACCTGCTTCCGGGGAGGAGGAGGGGACGTGAGGAGGAGAGTGGGGGGCGCCACGCTGACAGGACAAGTCTGGGAGCAGCGCATCACGCCATCGGGGGCTCGCCCATGTGGCCCACCCCTTGGCACCCCCCAGGGAACCCCCACAGCACCCCCGGGGCACCCACCAGGCACCTCCATGCCACCCCCACAGCACCTCTGTGGCACACCCCCTCGAGCCCGCAGAGCAGGGGCTGCACCTCCCTGGGAGTGAGGGAGTTGTGCGGCTGCGGCTGCCTCTGCAGACGTCTGCTCTGTTGCACTTTCCCAAAGCAGAGTCCCCAGCAAGGGTCTCCGGACCGAGTGTTGGGAGCCCTGAGTGGTCACTGCAGTGCACTGTGAACCTGTGTCCTGGGTGGCTGCAAGGGACTGGTGAGAGCACACTGTGTGTGCATGTGTATGTGTGTACGTGCGTGTGTGTGTGTGCACGTGTGTGTATGTGTGCATGTGTATGTATGTGTGTGCACGTGTGTATACGTGTGTTTTTGTGTGTGCACTTGTGTGCGTCTGTGTGTCCACGTGCATGTATGAGTACACATGTATGTGTATGTGTGTGCACGTGTGGGTATGTATATCCACACACGTGTGTGTGTGTGCATGTGTATGTGTGTCTACACGTGTGTGCGTGTGTAGCCTGCTGCTGTTGGCTACGTGCGTGGGAACAGAACCTTCCAGGGCTGGATGAGCTCAGCAGTGTGGCCGACATGTCAGTGGGACACCGCGGGGCTCACAGGAAGCTAGCCCCTTGTTACAACTCCGAAGAGGGCCTGCGTGAGCTGGGGCAGTGCTGGCTTCCTCTGAGTCACAGGCATCTGTTTCCAATTATGAGCCCGGCCGCCAGCGACAGCATGTGCGGGGGTGAGTGTCTGAGCAGCGAGCACATCGCTTTGTGGATTCCTCAGACCCCCAGTCCATGCTGGACCAGGAGGGAGCCAGGAGCAGGGAGGCCGGTGACCTGGCTGGGATCCCAAAGTCTGATAGCAGCTTTGGGGCTTTGACTCCACATCTGGGACCAAGTGGCCTGAATCCTTGGGTTTAGTTGATGAGTTGCAGCTCAGTGGGCCTGGGGTCCCTGCTGCAAGCCCAGGGTATTTGTGAAGGATTCTTGGGGCTACTGAGACCTGGTGAAATGGTTTCTCTTCTCCAATCCAAAGTGACAAAGTAGACACATTTTATCCATTTCTCTTCGTGAAGAGAGAATTTTATTACGTAACATCTGACTTACAGTCAATGCTCCAGGAACCAGGACATCCTGTGTCCTGTAGCTCTGTGGGATTAGGTGGCCCTAATCTAATGGCTGGTGTCCCTGTAAGAAGAGGCGATGATACAGACACAGAGAAACACACACAGAAGCTGAGAGTATTTTTTTTTAATTTTAAGTTCTGGGGTACGGTGCAGGATGTGCAGGCTTGTTACACAGGTGCATGTGTGCCATGGTGGTTTGCTGCATCTTTCAACCCGTCACCTAGGTATGAAGCTCAGCACACATTAGCGCTTTTCCTAATGCTCTCCCTCCCCCAACTCCACACCCTGACAGGCCCCAGTGCGTGTTGTTCCCCTCCCTGTGTCCATGTGGTCTCATTGTTCAGCTCCCACTTACACGTGAGAATATGCAGTGTTTGGTTTTCTGTTCCTGCGTTGGTTTGCTGAGGATAACAGCTTCCAGCTCTGTCCATGTCCCTGCAAAGGACGTGATCTCATTCCTTTTTATGGCTGCATAGTATTCCATGGTGTATATATACCACATTTTCTTTATCCACTCTATGTTGGATGGGCATTTGGGTTGATTCCATGTCTTTGCTATTGTGAACAATGCTGCAATGAACATACGCATGCATGTATCTTTATAATAGAATGATTTATACTCCTTTGGGCATATACCCCGTAATGGGATTGCTGGGTCAAATGGTACTTCTGGTTCTAGATCTTTGAGGAATCGCCACACTGTCTTCCACAATGGTTGAACTAATTTACATTCTCACCAACAGTGTAAAAGCTTTCCTATTTCTCCACAGCCTCGCCAGCATCTGTTGTTTCTTGACTTATTAATAATCTCCATTCTGACTGGTGTGAGATGGTATCTCATCGTGGTTTTGATTTGCATTTCTCCAATGACCAGTGATGTTGAGCTTTTTTTCGTATGTTTGTTGTCTTCTTTTGAGAAGTGTCTGTTCTTGTCCTTTGCCTGCATTTTGATGGACTTGTTTGCTTTTTACTTGTAATTTGTTTAAGTTCCTCGTAGATTCTGGATATTAGACCCTTGCCAGATGGATAGATGGCAAAAATGTTCTCCATTCTGTAGGTTGACTGTTTCTTTTCCTGTGCAGAAGCTCTTTAGTTTAGTTAGATCCCATTTAATCAATTTTTGCTTTTGTTGCAATTGGTTTTGGTGACTGCATCATGAAATCTTTGCCTGTGCCTATGTCCTGAATGGTATTGCCTAGATTTTCTTCTAGGGTTTTTGTAGTTTTGCGTTTTACATTTAAGTCTTTAATTTATCTTGAGTTAATTTTTGTATAAGGTGTAAGGAAGGGGCCCAGTATCAATTTTCTGCATATGGCTAGCCGGTTTTCCTGGTATCATTTATTAAATAGGAAATCCTTTCCCCATTGCTGCTTTTGTCAGGTTTGTCAAAGATCAGATGGTTGTAGATGTGTAGTCTTATTTCTAAGTTCTCAATTCTGTTCCATTGGTCTGTGTGTCTGTTTTTTTTTTAACATTATCATGCTGTTTTTGTTACCATAGCCTTGTAGCATAGTTTGAAGTCCAATAGTGTGATGCCTCCAGCTTTGTTCTTTTTGTTTAAATTGTCTTGGTTATATGAACTCTTTTTTGGTTCCATATGAATTGTAGAATAGTTTCATCTAATTCTGTGAAGAATGTCAATGGTAGTTTAATGGGAATAACATTGAATCTGTACATTACTTGCCATTTTCACGATATTGATTCTTCCTATCCATGAGCGTGGAATGTTTTTCCATTTGTTTGTGTCCTCTTTGATTTCCTTGAGCAGTGGTTTGTAGTTCCCCTTGAAGAGGTCCTTCGCTTCCCGTGTGAGCTGTATTCCTAGGTATTTTATTCTCTTTGTAGCAATTGTGAGTGGGAGTTCACTCATGATTTGGCTCTCTGCTTGTCTGTTGTTAGTATATAGGAATGCTTGTGATTTCTGCGTATTGATGTATCCTGAGACTTTGCTAAAGTTGCTTATCAGCTTAAGAAACTTTTGGACTGAGATGGGGTTTTCTAGATATAGGATCGTGTCATCTGTGAGCAAAGACAATTTGACTTCCTCTTTTCCTACTTGAATACCTTTATTTCTTTCTCTTCCTGCCCTGCACCTCTGAGCTCTGTGGGGTTGAAGGTCTTGTCCTCAGAGTCCCCTTAGACCCAGTGTTCTATCTGCCGGCACTTTGGACTCCTTATGTCCCAAGACTAACGGGTAAGAAGGAAGTCACTGTCTTGGCAGGAGGCATTGGCCAGGGGCACGCGTGTGAAACCCAGGTGTCTCGCCTGGTGCCCTGTGCCGCCTTGTACTGGCCGCAGGAGGTCTTGAGCCACACCCCAGGTGAGTCATTGAGACTTGCCCGGGTGACAGCTGCTGCGGGTGGGGGGATTCGGAATGGAGGGAGGGACGGGCATCAGTTGTGGCCCTGAGACCCCTGGCAGGGAGGAGAGGCCGGTGAGAGCCTCGGAGTGGCTCTGGTCAATGCCTAGGGGAGCGAGGAGACAGCCGGGAGTGCGGTGCGCAGGGAGTGGAATGATGGGCAGCTCCTGGCTCCTCCACCTTGGTGGGCCTGGCCGTGCTCCCAGCTCCGTTCCTGGGGCACACAGGACCCCATGCAGTGCTGACCTGGGCTCGAGAACCCCGTCGGCCTGTCCGAGCTCCCCCACCCGAGCTGGAGTCCCAGGCCCCACTCCCATCGAACTCTCTGCTTCCCCGGCTCCTGCCCCTTCCTCCCCAGACGCCTCCACATCCAGGCCCGTCCAGCCTCTGCCTCTGGTAAGGGCCTGAGCTGGCACCTCTTGTCTTTTTCCTTCTGAGGGGCAGCATTTAAAAATGGATTCCAGTGATTTTCTTCACTCAGTGTTTTTGAGGGAGGTCTCTGCCCGAGTGCCTCGTTCTTAGGGTCATGCTGGAACTGAGAGGGGCCTGTCGGGGACTGAAGGACGTTCCCAGCGGAGCTCCTTCTCAGCCAGATGAAGGGAGAGACTGACCCCGAGTTTGTGTCGGGTTACGCTCTAGCCTGCAGTGAGGAGGCCTCATGGGTTACGATCCAGCATGCAGGGTGGGAGCTGAGAGCCTGCACAGGAACAGAGACTCTGTGGCTGGACATCCCGGAGCCCCCAGCTGTGGCCGTGGCCCCAGCGACCCACCTCCACAGAGACGGGCATCGGGGTCTATGGCCCAACAGTCCCAGGCCCGCCCTCCCTCTGGCCCTGTGTCCTGGGCCTGGGTCCCTTGCAGAAGGGGAGCCAGACAGCCCCCAGCTGCTCCTGCTTCTCACTTCCACAAAGGCCGGGCAGCTTCTGGGCGGCAGCTCAGCCTCTCCCCTGGCTCCCAGCACGCATTTTTAAAGAGGGTGGGGAATTTCCAGCCTAGATGTGCTTCTCAAGGGCTCCTGGATGGGGGAATTAGAAGTTGCTTTTCCAACCACGGCCAGCATCGGTGCAGCCACGTAGCTGGGAGCCACGGCTGCACTTGCAAAGCCTGATGGACACCTGGAGATTTTAATAATTGTTTCCTGTTTTTGTTTCCTTTGGGTATAAGAATAAGGACCTAAATACTAAATTGTGTTTGCCGAGAGGCCAAAGCGACAGATATTCTCCCCCTGCAGAACGCCGCAGACCCACCAGCCACACGCTGCGGCCTGCACTGTGCACCGGCTTGTCTCCGAATCGCCTTGTCGGAGAGCAGGGCTCCTGAGGTCTCTGGGCAACACCAGGCCTCCTTCCCCCAGCCCGCAGTGCAGTGCTTTGCTCTCAGTACGTGCTGAACAACTGTTTGGTGAATTAATGAAGGGCGGGGAACTTGGCTGATATGCTGTATGTGTTAGGAAAATTTGTGTTGTCACAGTATATATTTGGGATTCAAAACTGGGTGGAAACATGGAATTCTTTGTTTAGAACAAAAATAGAACAAGTCAGCAGGAACGGAACTGGAGAAGCGACCGCCCTTGGTCCCAGAGGCCTCTGGCCGCACAGGCACAGCCGTTCTCAGGGGCTGCAGGGCGGGAAGGTCAGGCGGAAGGCAGTGCGGGAATGGGGGTTCCCGGTTCTGGTTCTGCCACCCATCCGCTGTGTGGCCTTCTCTTTGCCCCTGGAGTCCTAATTTTGCAATGAGAAGGCTGGAATAAAGGCTTTCCAGCAACACAATCTGTGACTTCTAGAGACAGGGATCTTCAGCCTGGTTTTGTTTCATTTTCTGCCAGAGCGGTCTGGGGAGAAGCCTCTTCTGCGGGCGGAGGCAGCAGCCCCGGTTCCTTCTCCCGGGGGCCCTGGAAGAGGCGTTTCCCACCCACCTCCGTGGCAGGGCAGGGGTGTGTCCTGAGCGGGACAGGAGGGGTTAACAGAGAGTGAGCTTGGCGCCCGGACCTCTGGAGTCCGAGCCCTAGGTGTCTGCTGGAAAAATGTAGCAGGGAGCCAGGTGACACAGCTGTGAGTGTTTGTTTTTGGGGTTACCAGAGAAACGAGAGGGAACGTAAAAAAATAAAGTTTCCACAAAAATCCAAACTGACTTCCAAAGCATCTGAGTGCATGGAAGCGACACAGTCGGCCGCGCCCCAGTCCCAGCGCGCTCTGTTTTGCTGGCGGCCCCTCCGGCCCACGCCCAGTGTCCACAGGAAGGAGAGGAGCTGGCTTTTCCATGGGGAAAGGGGCCAGGAGTGGTGGCTCCGCATGGAGCAACGGCCAGGGCCAGTGACACATTGCTCGGGCTGTTCACTCTGAACCACCACCAGCCACAGGGAGACACCGCCGCATTCTAGGTGGTTATGAGTGGGAGGGAAGGTCCATCAGCACATTGAGCACCAGCAGTCGGGCGGAAAGGTGGAGGCTGTGAACTTAAGGAGAAGGCCCACAGCCAGATGCAACCTCCAGTTCATCCTGCAGCACCCACGTCGAGGGTGGAGGAGGTGCAGGCACTGCCAGCGTGCTCCCAAGCAGTGGGATGAGGCCGTCTCCCCTCAACCAGGCCCAGAGAAGGGGCGCCACACACAGGGCCAGGCAAGCGCGGCACAGGTGGGACCCTGTCCTGCTGCTGGCCGGTCACCGGGCAGTCCCTGGCTCTTGCCTCCCTATAAAACAGATGGATGCCCCTTCTGGGCCTCGGCATGTTTATTCCATCTCTCGAGCACCCCCCAGTGCCATCCTCCATGCCTCCCAGGGGAGCCGAGCACCCTCAGATGACAGGCGTCAGGCACCCACCATGGGAGACCGGAACAGGCCTCTCTCTCTCTCCTCTTCCTCCCTCTCTCCCTCCTTTCCTCTCTTCCTCCTTTCCTTCCTCCCTCCCCTCCCTTCCCTCCCTTCCTTTCCTTTCCCTTCCCTTTCCTTCCCTTCCCTTCCTTTGCCTTCCTCCCTCCCTCCTTCCCTCCCTCTCTCCTTCCCTACCTCCCTCCTTCCCTCCCTCCCTTTCTTCCTTCCTTCCTTCTTCCCTTACTTCTTCCCTCCCTCCCTCCTTCCTCCCTTCCTTACTCTCTTCCTCCTTTCCTGTGTTCCTCCCTTCCTTCCTTCCTCCCCTCCCTCCCTCCCTTCCTACTTTCTTCCCTCCCTCCCTCCCTCCTTTCTCCCTCCCTCCCTTCCTCTCTTCTTCCTTTCCTGTCTTCCGCCCTTCCTTCCTCCCTTCCTTCCTCCCTCCCTCCCTGCTTCCTCCTTCCCTCCCTTCCTCTCTTCCTCCTTTCCTGTCTTCCTCTCTTCCTTCCTCCCTTCTTTCCTCCCTCCCTCCCTTCTTTCCTCCCTCCCTCCCTGCTTCCTCCTTCCCTCCCTTCCTCTCTTCCTCTCTTCCTCCTTTCCTCTCTTCCTCCCTTCCTTCCTTCCTCCCTCCCCTCCCTCCCCTCCTCACTTCCTTCCTAATTGAGATAAAATTCAGGATCCATCATTTTAACCTTTTTAAAAGTGTACAGTTCAGCCACATTTAGTACTTTGACAGTGTTGTGCACCCCCATCTCGATCCAGTTCCAGAACATTTCATTTCCCCAAGAGGAAACCTGGTCCTCATGAAGCAGGTGGCCCCCTGCCCATTCCTCATTCCTCCAGCCCCTGGCACCCCCAGCCTACCTTCTGTCTCTATGGATCTGCCTATCCTGAACAGGTCGTATAGATGAATCCTACAACAGGAGCCTTTTGTGTCTGGATTCCTTCGCTCGGCAGAACTCGTCTCGGGTTCGTCCATGCCGTAGCATGCCTGCGTTAGGACTTCACGTTTTTCACGTCTGAATGATACTCCGTTGCGTGGACAGACTCCATTCATCCACTGGGGACGCGTGGATTGCTCCCACCTTTTAGCTATTGTAAAAACGCTGCTGTGGCCCCCGTTTCTCTTGAGACCTATGAAATCAGCATGAGTGGAGGGAGCAGAGGTGGTGGGCGTGACTACTGCACAGGCGCTGATCCTGGATGGGCTCCAGGCAGGGCTGGCAGTACCCTCAGCATCCACCGGAGTTTCCACAACCAGCGAGTGGAACCCACACCCCAGATGCTGTTGGGCTTTCCAGGGCCTCTGGTGCCAGGTCCCTGTGACTTCCGGCAGGGCAGAGCTCCCTCCTGCTGGGTGCGGGTGACTGGGACAGGTACCGAACCTCTGGCCTCTGTGCGTGGGGAGGCTCTGGCTTCCCCTTCAGGTGACAGGTCCAGGCTGCCTGGCTCTTCTTGAGCATATTTGGGGTCAGAGGACCTCTGTGGGGCTGTGGGCACATGCGGGCTTCCAGGGTGGGTCATGGGTGCTGTTAAATTAAGTTTGGCCTGAAGCTGCCCCCATATGTAGTGAACTGCAACCTACAGCGGGATGTAAACAAGTTGCAACCTAACTAAATGTGTTCAGGTGGTCCCTGACACTGGTTTGATTTATGATTTTTTTGGTTTTTCAATGGGTTTATTGGGGCATTAAATGCATTTTTTGACTCATGATTTTTTTCTACTTACAATGCATTTATTGGGCCATAACCTGATTGTAAGTTGAGGGGCCTCTGGTATTCTTTCAACAAGTAGCTGAGTTTCAGCCAATCACAGCAGCCAAGCTTCAGCCAATCACAGGCTGTCAACAGATCAGACCACACCCACATGAGGCAGACGTCCAGCTGTAGCCAATCAGGCTGTTTCTGTGCCGCACTCTGGGTTCTGTCTGTAAGTGCTGCCTGCCCGTGTTTCTGGGTGGGACTTGCTGAACCTCTAGAGGCTCTGGGTGCTGCCTGATTTGTGAATTGTTGTCTACTCAAGTAAACTGCTAAATTTAATTTGTCTAAAGATTGTTTTAAACGGTGCTTGAGATCTGCAGTTTAGTAGGTGGGAATGGGCCTGGGTCCTTCTTTTCCTGAGTTTCAGGCCAGACCCCTGGCCACCCTGCTCTGTAGTCTGGGAGCTAGATGACCATGCATGGTGGAGGCAGAGTGGCCTGTATCAGGGTGTCTTGCTGGGGCTTACTATAGCCCATAACTGATGAGCAGTGAGGTGGCCATGGAAGACGCAGCAAATGAGAAAATCCTGTGAAAGGCAGTGTCCACCAGGGCTAGACACCTGTGGTCATGCACCTTTCTGGAAACCCAGAACTTGAGTCTGTGCTCCACACAGGGAAGCAACACTATAGCTGGGAGTTAGGGAAATTTCTGTCTAATTTGGAGAAAATCTAAGAACGGCCAAAATAGGGGTTGCGTATGGGGCCTAACATGGTATGGGAAGGGGAAAAGTGGGGTGGAGATGAGACGTCTCCACCTAGGAAGCAGACGCCCCCCTGCCCATTCCTCGTCTACACTGACAGCAGTTGGACAGCTTATGGCAGAGGGTGACCCAAGCACAGCTCTGAGATGGAGCCTGGAGACTCTGGGATTATGATGGACAGCTTAAGGCAGAGGGTGTCCCAAGCTCAGCTCTGAGATGTAGCCCAGGGCTCTGGATTTATGATGGCACCAGGACAGATCCAACTCAGGAAGGAGAAAGTGTTTCCTGCAGGGTTCTTCCTCCCCATGCACAGACAAAACCAATTCATCAAGACCATGGCTTTGCAATAAAGAGTTTAATTAACATGGGGCTGGCTACGCCACTTGGGAGAGAGAGTCACTACTCAGATCAATCTCCCTGAAAATTTAGAGGCTAGGGATTTTCAACAATAGTTTGGTGAGCAGGGGGCTGGGGAATGGGTGCTGTTGATTGGCTGGGGATGCAGTCTTAGGGATGGAAAAGGGTCCTTGTGCACTGAGTCTGCTTCCGGGTGGGGGCTGCAGAAGCAGTTGAGCCCGGAGTCACGGGTCAGAGCGGGGCAGTCATCAGAAATGCAGAAGTCTGTAAAGACGTCTCAAAAGGCCAATCTCAGGTTCTACAACAGTGATGTGACCCACAGGAGTAACTGGAGACATTGCAAATCTTGTGACCTCTGGCATAATGGCTGGTCATCTTTTTTGCCTACATCTTAGCAAAATTCGGGTGCCTCTCATCCTCTTAACCTGGTGGTCTTTCATGAGGTTTACAAAGGTGGTTTAGTTTTGGAAGAGGGGTATTATCATTTAAACTATAAACTAATTTCTCCCAAGTTAGCTTGCCAAGCCCAGGAATGACCAGGGGCAGTTTGGAGGTTAAAAGTAAGATGGGGTTGGTTAGATCTCTTTCACTGTATACTTTCCCCACTGTTATAATTTTTGCAGAGGTTTCAGAAAGGATTTCCATAAAGGTCAGAGCATGAAGAGATGATTTCTCCCTGGAGTACCGGAGCTCAGGAGTCGGCAACACAGCCAGTACTGGAGCTTCCCTGTGAAAGGAACCCTTGCCATTCCCCAAGGACGGAGCATGAGGTTCCCGCCTCTCATTTCTCTTATGTTCTTCCCCATATCTGAAATGTGCCCCAACCATCGCCATCTGTTTCCAACTCAACCATCTTTCTAGAGCTGGAAAGCACTCTTGCATGAGAACTGTTTCCAATACCATCCAAATTTATGCGGCCTCTTGCCTACTTTGACATAATGAACAGGGTCTGGCAAACAGATTCAGAAAAGCTTAGTAAACGTTTATTTCAAATCGATTTCCGTTGCGTTGACTTTCTTAAGTGTTCCCACTGGGATGGGCCACCCCATCCTTCTTGAGTCAGAAGCACAGACGTTCCACTGAAAATCCCCAGAGGACCCAGGCAGCCGAGGGAGGCGGGGGCTGAGCCTCTCCCGCATGACTCACTGTGGTCACCCTGTGACCCACTTCCACTGTGAGTTTTGGCTGAATGGATTCTCATGATCCTTGTTTCACCATGGTCACCACCTCACTGGAAAAGCAAGGCTGAAGGAAGCCAGTCAGAGCCAAACGCCAAGCTGCAGAATGACACTCCGGAGAAGGGACAAGAGGAACTGGGGGAAGGGACGGCCCCTCCATGCTGTGGCGTGACCTGGGCTATTTTTCTCCTCCAAACCACAATCCTTCCCTAGCTGTAGAATTGCAGGTCCCATGACGAATGGGGACAGAGAGCCAGGGTGGGGAAGCGTGGCCTGCCCAGGGCCACTGAGGCTGTGGCTCGGGAGTAGGTCCACAGCCCTCCACCCTCAGAGCCCTGTGACTGGCACATCAGGAAAAGTGAGGCATGGGCTCTCTCAGAAGAACTTCTAAAAATGAGCTCTTCAACATGACTTACTAACTTTTTAATAAATACCTTCACCTATGCAACCCTTTAACCTTTAGAAAGTTTGGATGCAGCTGCTTTGGCAGCCTCTGTGACTGTTGCACCCTGGTGTGTGGTATCTCCTTGTGCTTGCTAAAGGCAGGTGGGGCTGGTGATCCCGACTTTCAGTCCAGGATCAAGAAGCAATCCCTTAAATTAGAAAGACAAAACATCCCATGACTTGTACAAAACTCAGAGTATGAAATGTACAACTCTACTAAGCAAACATTATGAAAACAACAACACTCTGGATTTTTGTTGTTGTTGTTTTAACAACTCCATGTGAGAAAAAGAACAATGAGGAGCATAAAACAACCACGTGACCTGTCCACAGAGAGATTGAGGGACAGGCTCAGGGGAACGTCCACGTCCATACGACCTGGCCACAGAGAGACTGAGGGATGGGCTCAGGGGAATGTCCACGTCCACACGACCTGTCCACAGAGAGACTGAGGGATGGGCTCAGGTGAACGTCCATGACCACACGACCTGTCCACAGAGAGACTGAGGGACGGGCTCAGGGGAACGTCTATGTCCACATGACCTGTCCACACAGACACTGAGGGACAGGCTCAGGGGAACGTCCACGTCCATACGACCTGGCCACAGAGAGACTGAGGGATGGGCTCAGGGGAATGTCCACATCCACACGGCCTGTCCACAGAGACACTCAGGAATGGACTCAGGGGAATGTCCACATCCACACGACCTGTCCACAAAGACACTGAGGGATATGCTCAGGCAAACGTCCATGACCACACGACCTGTCCACAGAGAGATTGAGGGATGGACTCAGGCAAACGTTCATGTCCACACAACCTGTCCACACAGACACTGTGGGATGGACTCAGGCAAGTGTCCATATCCACATTACCTGTCCACAGAGAGACTGAGGGATGGACTCAGGGGAATGTCCACATCCACATGACCTGTCCACACACACACACACACACACACACACACACACACACACTCTCTGAGGGATGGGCTTAGGCGAGTGTCCATGTCTACACGACCTGTCCACACACACACTGATGGATGGGCCCAGGCGAGTCTCCATGTCTACACCACCTGTCCATATAGACACTGAGCAATGGGCTCAGGTGGGCATTCATGTCTACACAGCCTGTCAACAGAGCCACTGAAGAATGGGGCTCGGGGAAGCGTTTATGTCCTGGTGTCATTACTTGTAACCTTGGGTTATTTAAAACTTGGACATGGACAAGTAGGAAAGAGATGGGGCCATTCAGCATCACACTGGGGTATGGTATGCCAGCTTCTTGTCATGTTAGTGCTGTGGACCTGTGAACCCGTGGACCTGTGGACCTGTGGACTGGAGGACCGGTGAGCCTGTGAATCTGTGGACCTATGGACCTGTGGGCCTCTGAACCTGTGGACCACTTTACCTGTGGACCTGTTTACTTGTGGACCTGTGAACCTATGAACTCACATATGTGTGAACCTGTGGACCTCTGAATCTGTGTACCTGTGAACCTGTGTACTGTGGACATGTGAACCCATGGACCCATGGACTGTGTGTGAACCCATGGACCCGTGGACTGCTGGACCTGTGGACGTGTGGACCTGTGAACCTGTGAGTGTGTAGATCTGTGACCTGTGGACGTGTGGACCTGTGGGCCTGTGAGTGTATGAACCTGTGAGTTTTTGGACCTGTGAGTGTGTCGACCTGTGAGTGTATGGACCTGTGAGGTGTTGGGTCTGTGAACCTGTGAGTTTGTGGACCTGTGGGTGTGTGGATCTGTGAGTGTATGAACCTGTGAGGTGTGAACCTGTGAGTGCGTGAACCTGTGGGTGTGTGGACCTGTGAGTTTGTGGACCTGTGAGTGTGTTGACCTGTGGGTGTGTGGACCTGTGAAGTGTTGGGTCTGTGAACCTATGAGTTTGTGGACTTGTGAGGTGTTGGGTCTGTGAACCTGTGAGTTTGTGGACCTGTGGGTGTGTGAACCTGTGAGTTTGTGGACCTGTGGGTGTGTGGACCTGTGGGTGTGTGGACCTGTGAGTGTGTGGACCTGTGGGTGAGGAGACCTGTGAGTGTGTGAACCTGTGAGTGCGTGAACCTGTGGGTGTGTGGACCTGTGAGTTTGTGGACCTGTGAGTGTGTCGACCTGTGGGGGTGTGGACCTGTGAGGTGTTGGGTCTGTGAACCTGTGAGTTTGTGGACCTGTGGGTGTGTGGACCTGTGAGTGTGTGGACCTGTGAACCTGTGGCTGTGTGGGCCTGTGGGGTATTGGGCCTGTGAACCTGTGTGCTCGTGTTTCACATCATGGTTCATTCAGGGCTCCGGTTCTGTGAAGTTTCCTGTCTCTCTCTAGGAAAGGTGCCCGGAGCCTCTGTTGGGCGGAGCGCCGTGCTGCTGGGCTCAGCTTCTCTGCTGTTCAGGGTGCAGCGTTTTGCCCCACACCCTCCCCTGACAGTGTCTCCCCTGAGGCCCTGCTGTCCCTGCTCCTCCGACACCTCCTGCACCGGCCCTGCCATCTCCCGCTGAAGAGAGACTCAGCTCTGTCCTCACCCTGCATTTGGAGAGGGGCATGTTTTTAACTTTTCGAACATTTACTTTGACACTGAAGATGCACAAGAGGTGCAGCCTCTGTGGAGAGCCGGTCGGGAACACGGCGAGGCCACATCGCCCGCTCGGGGGACAGGAGCCGCAGGACCCACCTGCAGGGAGCTGAGCCCCAGCACCTTCATTTGGACGTCTCCCCAGCACAGTGCTACCTGCCCAGGCTGTGAGCAGGGATCAGACCCCACTCCATGGGTTTAACAGGAAAGCCCAGCCGTAAGTTGGGCGGCTTGGATCTTTCTAGGCAGGAGCACCCATTCTTTCCAGTCACAGAAATAAATTTCTTCAAGGGAGATGTGGGATAAAGCTCAAAGCCTTACTATGTGATCCCACCGCCCTCCCTGACCCTGTCCGCTGGGCACCCGCGTGGCGGGGACTCAGCCCCCCGGAGATTGCCGTGTGGGCAACAGAACAGAGGTGAAGGCAGAGTGCTTCATCTTTCACGTCACATAAAGGGAGAAATGGTTATTTTGAAAAGTGGCTGCACTTTAGCTGACAGCCTGAAGGATAGAAAGTTTCCTGCGGGGGAAGACCCCTGTCTTTGGTTGGGAATCCCCTCCTGGAGTTGTGGGTTGTGGAAGCTGAGGGTCTGTGCCTTCAGCCAGCTGGGAGAGTGACAGGGAGCCGCGGGCTCTGCCGCCAAAGCCGCAGAAGCGCTGAGCGGGCACTGGGGGGCTGTGGTCCTGGGAGAGAGGCGGGGGGAGCCAGGCAGCTTCAGGTGCTGGGCCTTGCCAGGTGTGCACCGTGGTGCATCGAGGGCCAGGTGTGGGCCTGCGGTGGGTTAGGGTGTGATGTCTTTGCCCACCAGCTGCAGACATCCAGGGCCACTACGGCCACCCCAGCCACGGCACAAGTGCACCCCCGGGTTGGGGCAGGGGCAGCGTGGGGGCTGCCTACACCTCATCTGCCACCCATCATGGGCAGGGAGGGTCCTGTGTGGTGAGACCTGCAGGCTTTCAGGCCCAGACTTTAAACAAACAGAACCAGTGGGCAACCACAGTGCCCATGAGGGTGGGCACCGCTCCCCGGCCCCCCTGCCGGGCCCACGGTCCACACTTGGGGAGGTTTGTGAAGAAGCCCGGGCCGCGCGGGGAGCTTCCATCCAGCCTGCAGGCCCCAACCTCTGCTGCTCTTGAGAGAAGCCCGAGGCCGCCTGAGCGCCTGAGCGTTCCCATCTGTGCGAGCAAATCAGGAAGGCCACGTCCTCTCCATAAATGGAAACATTTTGAGGGGGCCACAGACCACTGCCAAGCGGCACGGCGGTGACTAAGCCCGGCGGGAGGAGAGGGTGTTGCCTGGCCCGAGTTCCGGGACCGCGTGGGGGCTGTGGGGTGGGCACCAAAGGCCGCTAGTTCTCGAGCCTCTCTGAAGGCAGCAGCAGTGGAGATTTACTCACCCCGTTTCTCAGAGAGGCTTCTGGTGAAAGGCTGGATGTGGCGAGTCTCCGTTGGAGAAATGAAATCTCACGTTTGCCCTCCTCAGAGTGAGGACTGAGGGGCGCTGGCGAAGACGAAGGGAAGCCACCTCCCTGTGGACTCAGATGCGCGTTTGCAGTCATCACAAGCAATCGAGTATCCACAGATTTGGTCAATTTAATAAAAAATAGGCCAGGAAGATAATGAGTGTTTTTTTAAAATAGTTTTAAATCTATCGCTATGTGAACTCAGGTTTTTAGTTTAAAACCATCATTTTCTTTCTTTTTTGTTTACTTTCCATCATGTCCCACTTTGCTCAGGGTTCTGTGGCCCCAGCTCACGGCTGACGTCATCACTGATGGTTGTGCACAGAAGAAACAGCAGACCAAGGCGTCCTGTGCAAAGGGTCCCCAGCTGGAGGGGAAAGGCCGAGCCTTGCGGGAGGGACGCTCCTCGCTGCCGGTGGATGCCGGAAGTCTCCAGGCATCTCCAGCCCTGTCAGGCGGTGGGAGGGGGCAGCACATGTGGGTGGCTCTGCCCAGGGTCACTGAGGAGTCCCGGACACGAACCTTCCAGGGAATCAGCAGGCAGGGTCGGGGCCAGGCACGCACTCCCCTTGCAGAGAGGAGGCCCCCGGGAGGTCACTTGCGCTGAGCTGCGCGCGGAGCAGGTGCAGGATCCAGGCCCAGTCCTGCCCCACCCGCCTGTGGGCACACAGCTGCACCTCGTTTCCCAGCCTCCTCTCTGTTGAGCAGGACCCAGTGATGGGCACCACTTCCAGGCCTGACCCTCGGCCCAGCTCCCACCACGCCCAGCTGCTAATTTTTGTACTTTTTGTAGAGACGGTCTACGTGGGAGTTTTACCATGTTGCCCAGGCTGGTCTTAAACTCCTGGGCTCAGGCAATCCACCCACCTCGACCTCCCAAAGTGCTGGGATTACAGCTGTGAGCCACCACGCCTGGCCTATTTTCTTAGATTTATCCCTAAGTAATACATATTCCTATCCCCACCTCAGGGGGCAGGGGGCTTCGAGGAACAGCCCCAGGGTGCTGGGTGGGCAGAGCCATCGGGGCCAAGGAGCCTGAATCCTGAGGACCACATGGAGCAGAAGGCTGGGGCCGGCAGGAGCCACAGCGAGCCTGTGTGCGCAGACGTCTGCTACTCGTCCTGTCCCAGGGCCTCGCCTCCCAGCTCACCAGGTGCTCCTCCCGTGACCCCACGCGCCGCCTCCTGGCCTCTCAGTGTGGCCGGCTCAGCACTGCCCGGTGGGGCTCTGGCCACTGGGGAGGCTCTGAGGGGATGTCAGCCTGAGGTCTCCATGGCAGGACCGAGCTGCGATGGCTCATAAGCTCCCAAGGGAGAGTCCAGACCACCAGCCGGTTCTCAGCCCCTTCAGGAGGCGCCCAGACCCACAGGGAAAGGCCGAGGGCTTGGGCCAGACCACTCCATCCTGAACCTGCAGGTTCCCTGGGCGGACCAGAGGGAAGCAGGACGTGTGCAGGGCAGAGGGAGGGAGGGGGCTGTGCAGGGCAGAGGGAGGCAGGGGGGCTGTGTGGAGCAGAGGGAGGGAGGGGGGCTGTGTGGGGCAGAGAGAGGCGGGGGACTGTTTGGAGCAGAGGGAGGCACAGGCTGTGCGGGGCAAGCCAGATTCCATTCAGAGAAGGAGAGTGGCGAAAGGAATGTGTGTGTTTGGGCCAGATGCGGCCATGTGGGCCAGGAGCTGGGGATTCATCTGAAGTCCTGCCAGAGGGGTCTGCAGGGAGGGCTCCAGCACAGACCAGGCCTGGGCACAGACTGACCCCAGGGCTTGGAGGGCACGGGTTAGAGGGGTCAGAGGCCCATGGGCGGTGCTGATCCCTGGCCTGCTGTCAGGGCCATCCCTCTCCGCTCCGCTGTGTCAGCGTGGGGCCGACCGGCACACTGCATACCTGGGAGCCCCATCACAGATTCTAGCAGTGAATAACTGGAAAATGAGAAATGAAAAAAGCCTTATTGTAGCATCAAAGAAAGGCCTTACAATAGCATCAAAGAAAATGTATTACTTAGCAGTAAATCTAAGAAAATAGGCCAGGCTCATGCCTGTAATCTCAGCACCGTGGGGGGCCGAGGTGGATGGACTGCTTCAGCCCAGGAGTTTAAGACCAGCCTGGGCGAGGTGGAGAAACCCGTCTCTACAAAAAATACAAAATTAGCCGGGTGTGATGGCAGGTGCCTGTAGTCCCAGCTACTGGGGAGGCTGAGATGGGAGGATGGCTTGAGTCCAGGAGGTTGAGGCTGCAGTGAGTCAAGATCGCTCCCCTGTACTCCAGCCTGGGTGACAGAGAGAAACCTTGTCTCAAAAAAAGAAGAAAGAAAAAAAGAAAATAGGTACAAGATCAGTACATTGAGTACTAAAAATCATTGCTGAGAATTAAAGACCTAAAAAGTAGAGAAATATATTGTATTCATCAATTAGGAAACTCAACTTTTTAAGCTTAGAGTTTTTCCTTAAAACTCATTAAATCTTTGATATTTCAATTTAATGTGATGCCAATCAACATCTTTTTCATGGACATCAAAAAGCTGATTCTAAAATGTATATGGCAATTCAAAAGGCATTGAATAGATAAAGTAATCTTAGAACAAAGTTGTATGTTTTAAACTACTTAATTTTAAGACTTACTATAAAGCTACAGTAAATAAGACTGTGGTATTGGTGTAATACCAAATGTGTGTGTGTGTGTGTGTGTGGCCTACGTAGTTAATTTAATGCAAATTAAAACCACAGTGACACACCAGTGCACACCCACTGGAACGTCTAAAATTAAGACACCAGACGTTGGTGGGGGGTTGCGGGGCCTCCAGACAGTGACACAGCGGTGGTGGGAGTTGAAGTGTCACAAGCACTTGGCAGTTTCATAAAACGCTGAGTTTATCCTCACCTGATGACTCAGCCATTCCATTCGCAAGGATTTCCCTAAGACACATCAAACTCATTCCACACAACGGTGTGTACAAGGATGTTCACAGCAGCTTTACTGATGACACCTAAAATGCGCCAACAGCCCTGTCCACCCCCAAGGGAACCACCGCAGCAGGAGGGGTCTGTTCCCAGGACGGACCCTGCCCAGCTGTGAGTGGCCAACGACTGCTCCACGCAGCAGCAAGGAGGAATCGCGGAGGGACAGGGGCTGGGCACGGAGGCGTCCAAGCACACGATTCCATTTCTGTGCAACTCCAGGAGCGGCCAGGGTGGCGGCAGTGACGACTGGGAGGCGGGCAGTGACTGAGAGGCGGGCAGTGACTGAGAGGCGGGCAGTGACTGAGAGGTGGGCAGTGACTGAGACGCGGGCTGTGGGTGATGGGCACATTCCACGGCTCCACTGTGGCTGTGGTTCCACGGCAGGTGCACCTGCAAGAAGACATCAGTCTACCCTTAAGATCTGCGCTTCCTCTTATGTAAGTTACACCTGGATGCGATTGACTGTGAAAGTTAAAAAGCACCTGTGTTTGTGACCTGTGAGAGGGTGGCCTTCTCCTCGTGGCTGCAGCGGCTGTGGAGAAACCAGGTATGGCTGGTGTCTTAGTGCGGCCGCTGCAGCCACGAGGAGACCACAGATGTGGCAGCTTCAGCAGGAGACATTTATCCTCTCGCATCCGGAGGCTGGAAGGCCAACACCAAGGTGCTGTAGGGCTGGGCTTGGTGAGGCCTCTTCCCAGCTGGCAGGCGGCTGAGCACACTGGTGTCATTGGGGCCACAGCCATAGCCTACCGGGCTTCATCCTCATGACGTCATTTAACCGTCATCACTTCCCAGAGGCCTCATCTCCAGACACAGCTGCACTAGGGGCGAGGCTGTCAACCTGTGAACTGGGGAGAACACAAATGTTCAGTCCCCTGAGTTGGGGTGCGAGTCTGAGGACGTCACAGGCACTGCGGCCCTGGTGCGAGTCTGAGGACGTCACAGGCGCTGCGGCCTTGCATCTTTTCCCAGGCACACAGACCACGTCTTTCCACAGGGCTGTGAGGATAAAGAGCGGGAGAAACCGTGGAGACGGGAGGGAAGGGTTGGTGCCGGATGAGGGAAGGCGTCGCGCCAGGCCAAGAAAACACCAGGCGGTTCAGATCTTTGGCGAGGAAGGGCTGGCATTTCTATCTGGAAAAAGATGCTGAGAAAGCGTTGGAGGCTTGTCACACTGGGGCCCCTGGGGCTCCGTTCTCTGAGGCTCCTTCTTGCAGGACTCTGGACGCAGACGCCCCATGCCAAGGGGCTGCCGAGCCCGGACAGTGACCGAGGGACCTGCTCCCCACACTGCGGTCTCACGACCCCACCCCACGCCCATAGATCTTGGGAACTGTGAAGAGCTTCTGTTTGCACAAGTTATGTCTATCAACATCGATTATATCAGAAATTAAAACAGAAATCCCAAAATACCGATGTATTGATCCATCTCACACTAACAAGGATAAACCCACCACATTTTCACATAATATGTTTTTAATTAAAACAATTAAATTATCATTTGCCAAACAGAAGATCTGTGAGGAGTATGCACTGTTTTTCATTTTTCCCAGTCTCTTTGGTGTCTGGCTTCACAGGAGACAGCTGGTTCTCGGAGCTGCTTCTGTGTTCAAGCCGTTGCGATGGGGTTTTGGGTAAATCTGTGGAAAGTCTGGCCTCACCACGCACTTGGAGGGAGGAGTGCCTCGGCAGTCCTCTCAGATAACTGTGGATAAGCTTCGATTTGATCCCCAAACCCGACAAGGAGTCCTGTCTTAAAGGTTTGTTGCAACGTGAGATCTGAAACTACATCGTGGGTTTTGTACTTGGAACATTTGTGAGAGTGAGAATAAGAAAGACAGGTAGTGTCTTAGTTTCATCATCAAATTAAGTTGGGCCTCACAGATCCCCCCAGAGCATCTCAGGAACCTCTGGGGTCCCCAGACTGCACTTTGAGAACTGCCGTCCCAAGTTCTTGTGTCCCCTCCTCCCAGGCCAGCCAGCCCCGGGTGTGGGGGGTGCTCCAGGAGCCCACCACGGTGTTTCAGTCTGGCCTGGAGTGGGGGCTACAGGTGAGGGATCTGCAGAATGGGGTCCTCCACACGGGGTCTGCGTGGCTCAGAGCAGCGCAGGGCTGGGCAGGCCTCTCAAGAACCCGGAGCTGGTCCAGGGCAGAGCCAGGAGCTGACTTGGGGCCCCGCCTGTGGAGGCCTCTCCCATCACAGCTGCCCAGGCCACCGTGCAGCCGCTGGGGACTGTCCTGCTGGCAGGGTTGGGGCGCAGGGCCAGATGCTTTGCTATGTGCTGACCACTGGTGACCACCGCAGCAAGTGGTGTGAAGTGGGCTGTGTGTGGAAATGGCTGTGCGCCCTGCAGAGGTCCCAGGTTCTCCACTTGCCCTCTAGTCCACATCAGGGAGCTCCGGTGGCTGCCCCACCTCAGAGCCTGCACCGTGCCCTGCCCAGCTCTGGGAGGGGGGCTGCAGGTTCTGGCCCCTTCGCTGTGCCTGGCGGCCCCTGCCCTGCTCTGCCTTGGCTGTGCCCGGCGGCCCCTGCCCTGCTCTGCCTTGGCTGTGCCCGGCGGCCCCTGCCCTGCTCTGCCTTGGCTGGGAAGAGCTTCTGCTTGTGGAATGAAGAGGGGAGCGGTGTCTGCCTTCGACTGAGCATCCCCTGACCCTGGTCCGTCTTATTTCCGAGCTTCAAGGGGTCTGATTCCAGAGCCGACGGGACCAGCCGGCTTCACAAAAGGAGCTGTCGGCTTTGCTGTCCCTGTGCCACCTTGGGGGTCCGACGGTGTGTGTGATGAGGCCAGGCCCCTCTTCCTAGACCCCAGTGTCGCCGGCCTGGCTCCCCAGGACAACGTGATACCCCAATGAGAGAGGATGCCAAGGGCTGCCAGGGTGCAGCCAGTGCTCCTGACTTGTGGGTGACCTGGCCTCACTTCGGGGACCAAGGGGGGAAGCTGTCCACCAGCCATGTTTGGAAAGCCTGCCCAGGATGGTCAGGGCGCTGTCCACTCACCACCGTGCTCCGAGGACCCTCCTCAGTGAGCCCTGCCCCCGCTGTGGGCACAGGGAGTTCTGTGGCGGGCCCGGAGGATGGTTGCTCATTGTGGGGTTGCGGAGGCTGGAAGCCCTCCCGTACAAACACACTTCGTTCACTGGCCGCGTGGTGGAGGGTCTGCCGTGAGGGCACAGTTTCTTCATTCTGAGCCGTGGGCTGTGCCTCGGGGCCCTGTCCTCCAGGTCAGACACCCAGCGGACACTGGAGCGTTGACCTCCAGGGAAGAGGGTGCCAGGTCCCAAGAGTCTGGGTCAGGTGCCGGGAGGTCTGGGGGTGCTGGGGCCACAGCAGGATGGGTCCTGGCCAGGGGCCTGTCCCCCTGACCTCCTGGCTGTGGGACTTGGAAAGCCGACTGGGACCTCTTATTCTTTAAAAAGAACCTGATCATCCATCATACCCCAGGAAGCCCTCTTCAAGCCCAGCAGGCATTTCCTGCTCAGGGCTGGGCTGTCTCCAGGTGTGCGTGCTGAGCAGAACATTCTCCTGGTTGGAAAATACGCGTGTTCACCTCACGCCTGTGAACAACAGATCTATAGGAAGGAAAGGAGATCAATAAACAAATCGTCTCCCCCAGGAGGAAGCATTAGGTGATTACACAAATAACTGATTTGATGAACTGCGCTGGAAGCGGTGGTTTGTGTGTGTAATATGCTGTGGAACTGTCCTCCCCAGCCTCCTGTTCGGCGTTCTCCTAACCCCCCGATAAGCAGCTGCAAAATGTGTCAGGCCAACGGGAGAGAGGCCAAGTGTGGCCTCCGGCCCATGTCTTCATCGTCTCCAGGCCTCTCCTAACTGTCCAGCTCATCTGCCTACATATTCTCAGGAATTGGATCTGCAGATGTCTGGTTATGCAATTCCTTCCCATTTTCGGCCAGAGAAGTTACTCAAGTTGGTTTGGAGGGAGCTTTGCACAGATTTGGCCAGCTGGGCTTGGCGCGAAGCCCTGGGGCTCTCTGGGACAGAGGAGGGATGCAGTGTGAAGCCTCTTCCTGGGAACCGGAGTCAGGAGTCCTTTCCAGAGGCCCCGGTCACCTTTTCCTGAGTGGTGCCGGAGGAGGAGGCCCTAACTCCTCTCACTGCAGGGGGCTGCCCCTCGCGCTGGGCCAAGTGGGGGAAGGTGGACAGGGAGCTGGTCAGCAGGGTAGAGGGCGTGGAGAGCGGATGGATCCACAGCATCCATCACCCCAAAAGACCCCTCATACCATCCGCAACAAACCACCCCACCTCATACAATCACTGACTGGTGCTTTGTCACCGTAGATGGGTTTTGTGTGTGGATTTCCTGTGGTGGAATAAGACAATATGGACTCTTCTGGCCTTGGCATTTGTTTCTGAGGTGCATCCAAATGTGAGTGCCAGGCCGATGGTGGTGGTGGCTCACGCCTATAATCCCAGCTCTTTGGGAGGTCGAGGCGGGAGGATCACCTGAGGTCAGGAGTTCAAGACCAGCCTGGCCAACATGGTGAAACCCTGTCTCTACTAAAAACACAAAAATTAGCTCGGCACAGTGGTGGGCACCTATAATCCCAGCTACTCGGGAGGCTGAGGCAGGAGAATTGCTTGAACCCGGGAGGCAGAGGATGCAGTGAGCTGAGATCGCACCACTGCACTCCAGCCTGGGCGACAGAGTGAGACTCCATCTCAAAAAACAAAAACAAAAAAATAAAAAATGAAAAACACCTGTGATTGCTGAATGTGCCCCGAATGTCCCCCAAATGTTCCCCGGCATGGCTGTGCCACAGTTGCTCTGGTTTGGGGTTCATTGTGATGAAGCCTGCTGTGAACACTTGGGCCTGAGCCTTGGTGAGGATGTGTCCTCCTGTTTCTTGCGGGTAAACATGTGGACTCGAGTGGCCGGGGTATGAGGCAGGTGTGTGTTTAACTTCCTATGAAGCTGCTGGTTTATCAGGGTCGTTGCACCGTCTTGCGTTCTCACCAGTGGTGTGAGAGTTCCGGTTCCTCCATGCCCTCAGCAAACACTTGTTACTGAAGTTTCCGCTATTGTTGTGGGTGTGCTATGGGCTCTGATCGCGGTTCTCCTCTGTGTGTCCCTGGTGGTGGATGGTCTGAGCTCTGGTTCCTGAGCACACTGGCCAATTGCGTGTGTATCTTCTTTCAGGCAGTATCTGTTCTAATTATTTCTCCCTTTCTTTCTTTTTTTTTTCTTTTTAAACTTTTTGTATTTTTTATAGCGATGAGGTTTTGCCATGTTGCCCAGGGTCACCTTGAACTCCTGGGCTCAAGCAATCCTCCCACCTCAGCCTCCCAAAGTGCTGGGATTACAGGCAGAAGCCGCCATACCCAGCCTTTTTTTTTTTTTTAAACGTTTGAGTTTTGAAATAATTTTACATCTCTCAGAGAAGCTGCAATACAGAGTTCTCATATGCTCTTCAACCAGTGTTTTCAATATTATCCTATATAACTATCAAAATCAAAGCATATCAAAACCAAGAAACTGACATTGGTACCAAACTGTTCACTGAGCTACAGATCTTGTTCAGATTTTATCAGTTTTTTACATGTAGTTTTTCTGTTCGTAGTTCACAAACATATGGATTTGTGCAACTATGATCACTATCGGGATATATGACTTTCCTTCATTTTTCAATCACATTCTGCCCCAAACCCTGACCCCTGGCAACTACTTATCTGTTTTCTAGCTCTACAACTTTGTTATTTCAAGGATATTATGTAAACGAAACTATATAGGATTATATACACACACACACACACACACACACACACACACACACACACACACACACACACATATATATATAGAGAGAGAGAGAGACTGGTCTTTTCCGTTGAGTATAATGCATTTGAGATCCATTAACTTGTTGCATGTCTCAGTAGTTGTTCCTTCACGTTACTGAGTAGTATTCTCTGTGTGGATGTCCACGTTTATTTACCCTATCAACTATCGAAGAGCATTTGCATTCCTGGAATAAATCCTACATCATCGTGGTTTATAATTCTTTTTATATTTCTGTATTCGATTTGCTAACAGTTTGTGATGATTTTTGCATCTTTGTTCATGACAGATATTAGTGCGCCATTTTAAAATGTTGCTTTTATCTTCTTTTGGTGTCAGGGTAATGTTGGTTTCATATAATCACACAGAAAGTGCTCTTTCTTCTATTTTCTGGAAGATATTAGATAGGATTGGTGCTATTTCCTCTTTAAATGTTTGGTAGAATTCACCAGATGGTGAAACCTTCTGGGCCAGGATTTTCTTTTTTGGAAGGCATTTTAACCAAGGAATTTATTAAAGAAATTCCATTTCTTTAAGAGTTGTAGAACTATTTGGATCATCCATTCCACTTGGAGATGTTTTGGTAGCTTGCTGTTTTTGAGTAATTGGTTAATTTAATCCAATGTGTTGAATCTCTGTATGTAGATTTGCTTGTAGTATTCTGTTTTCCTTTTAATGTCTACAGGGTCTATAATTTTGATATCCCTTCTTTTATTCCTGATATTATTTATTCTCTCATTTTTTTTCAGTTTTGCTAAAGCTTTATGGATTTTATTGTCTCAGAAACCAGCTTTCTTTTCATTGATTTTCTCCATCATGTTTTAAGTTTCATTGATTTCTGTTCCTTTGTTGTACTTGCTTTGAGTTTATTTTGCTGTTTCAAAATAATTTCTTCAGGTGAAAGCTTGAATTATTCTTTTGAGATCTTCTTTTGTAACAGAGACATTTAGTGTTATAAATTTTCCGCCAAGCACTGCTTTAGTTGCATACTTCAGGTTTTGATATATTTTCATTTTTGTTCGGTTAAATATTATCTTTAAATTCCCTAGAGGCTTTCTCTTCGTGGATTATTTGGCGGTATGGTGCTTAACTTTCAAGCATTTTGAGGTATTCCTGTTTCTCTGTTACGACAACTAGTTTAATTTCATTATAATCAGAGAATATACTTTGTATGATTCAATTCTTTCAGATTTATTTAAGATGAAACAAAAAGAGACAGAGGGTCTCACTATGTCACCCAGGATGGCCTTGAACTCCTGGCTTCAAGCACTCCTCCCACCTTGGCCTCCCAAAGTGCTAGGATTACAGGCACGAGACACCACGGCTGGCTGGCCTAAGACTGTTTAATGACTCTGGGCATCACCCGCCTCTTGGTAAATGTTCCAGGTGCCCTTGAGAAGTATTTATGCTCTGGTTGGGTGGAGTGTTCTGTAAATTCAATTAGATCAAGTTGGTTGACGGTGATGTTCAGTTCCATGCCCTTGGTGATTTTCTGTCTATTTGTTCTGGGACAGAAGTGTTGAGGTCTCCAACTATAATTCTGGATTTATTCCATTTCTGTCTCATGGGTTTTGCTTCACATACTTGGAACCTGTGTTGTAAATTGTACACACACTCAGGATTGTTATATCTTTTTGGTGAATTGACCCTTTTTTTTTTTTTTTTTTGAGACAGAGTCTCACTCTGTTGCCCAGGCTGGAGTGCAATTACACGATCTCTGCTCACTGCAAGCTCCGCCTCCTGGGTTCACGCCATTCTCCTGCCTCAGCCTCCCGAGTAGCTGGGACTACAGGCACCCGCCACCTCGCCTGGCTAATTTTTTTGTTGTTGTTGTTGTTGAGACAGAGTCTCGCTTTGTCGCCCAGACTGGAGTGCAGTGGCCGGATCTCAGCTCACTGCAAGCTCCGCCTCCCGGGTTCACGCCATTCTCCTGCCTCAGCCTCCCTAGTAGCTGGGACTACAGACGCCCGCCACCTCGCCCAGCTAGGTTTTTTTTGTATTTTTTAGTAGAGACGGGGTTTCACCGTGTTAGCCAGGATGGTCTCGATCTCCTGACCTTGTGATCCGCCCGTCTCGGCCTCCCAAAGTGCTGGGATTACAGGCTTGAGCCACCGTGCCCGGCCCTAATTTTTTTTTTTGTACTTTTAGTAGAGACGGGGTTTCACCATGTTAGCCAGGATGGTCTCGATGACCTCGTGATCTGCCTGCCTTGGTCTCCCAAAGTGCTGAGATTACAGGCTGAATTGACCCTTTTATCATCATGTAATTTTCCTCTTTGCCTCTGATTATTTTATTTTCTCTGAAGTCCACTTTATCTGCTATTAATATAGGTAGTTCAGTTTGTTAAAATTTGTGCCTGCGTGATGATATATCTTTTTCTATCCTTTTAACACTGACCTACCAATATTATCTTTGAAGTGAGTTTCTTGAGGGTAGAATATAGGTGGATCATTTAAAAAAATCCATTGTGACAATCTGTCTTTTTTAATTTTTAATTTTTTTGTAGAGATAAGGTCTCACTCTGTTGCCCAGGCTGGAGTACAGTATCATGACTACATCACTGCAGCCTTGACCTCCTGGGCTCAAGCAATCCTCCCACCCTGGCCTCCTGAGTAGCTGGGACCACAGGCGCACACCATATGCCTGGGTAATTTTAAAAAATCTGTAGAGACAGCGTCCCACTCTGTTGCCCAGGCTGGTCTTGAACTCCTGGCCTCAAGTGATCCTCTTGCCTTGGCCTCCCAAAGTGCTGAGATTACAAGTATGAGCCATGGCACCAGGTCTCTGTCTTTTAATTTAGGCCAGTTACATTTAATGTAATTATTGATATGTAGGATTCAAACCTACCATTTTATTGTTTTCTGCTTATTTCCTTCATTTCTTTGTTCTTTTGTTTTTTCATTCCTGTCTTTTTTTTTTTGGTTATTTGAACATTTTTCCGTATTTTAAGTTACCTATTGTGTTTTCGATGATATAGCTCTGTAAAATATTTACTGGTTTTCTAGGGATTACCATATGCATACTTAACCTTTCACCTTTCCTTAGAATCAGTATTTTAGCATTTCAAGTGTTTTGTGGAACTCTCTCCACCATGTAACTTCCTGGACCTGCATCTTTTATGCTGCAGTTCGTCCTAGTCGATACATCTGCGTGTGCTGAAACTCCACCCAACAATATTACAGTACTTGCTTTTCTTTTTTTTTTTTTTTTTTTTTTTTTTTTGAGGCGGAGTCTCGCTCTGTCGCCCAGGCTGGAGTGCAGTGGCCGGATCTCGTGATCCGCCCGTCTCGGCCTCCCAAAGTGCTGGGATTACAGGCTTGAGCCACCGCGCCCGGCCCAGTACTTGCTTTTCATCATCACACATATTTTAAAGAACTGAAGAACAGTCTATTACATCTCCTCAATATTTATCATTTTTGTTGCTCTTCCTTCATTCCGGATGTTCTTCTATCTGAAAAACTCTTTTAGGCATTATTTTAGGGTATATTTGCTGGCAGCAAATTTTCTTAGTTTTTCTTCATCTGAGAATGTCTCCATTTCACCCTCATCCATGAAGGATATTTTTGCTGGATTTAGAATCCTTAACTGATAATTATTTTCTTTCAGTAATTAAACAATGTGCCAGGTTGGGCGAGGTGGCTCATGCCAGTAATCCCAGCACTTTGGGAGGCTGAGATGGGTGTATCACCTGAGGTCAGGAGTTCAAGACCAGCCTGGCCAACATGGCGAAACTCTGTCTGTACTAAAAGCACAAAAATTAGCTGGGCGTTTTTGCAGGCACCTGTAATCCCAGCTACTCAGGAGGCTGAGGCAGGAGAATCGCTTGAATGTGGGAGGTGGAGGCTGCAGTAAGCCAAGACTCCGTCTCAAAGTGCCACTTTTTCCTGGCTTCCTTGGTTTCTTTTTCTCTTGTCCTTTTTTTGGTTTTGTTTTTTTCACTCTGTCGCCCAGGCTGGAGTGCAGTGGCATGATCTCGGCTCACTGCAGCCTTCGCCTCCCAGGTTTAAGCGATTCTCCTACCTCAGCCTCCCAAGTAGCTGGGACTATAGGCGTGCACCACGCCTGGCTAATTTTTTCATTTTTAGTAGAGATGGGCTTTTGCCATGTTGGCCAGGCTGGCCTTGAACTCCTGACCTCAGGTGATCCATCCCGCTCAGTCTCCCAGTGTTAGGATTACAGGTGTGAACCACTGTGCCCAGCTGCTTCCATGGTTCTAATGAGAAATTTGCAGTCGTTTCAATTGTTGTTCTTTTATTACATATTTTTCTTTGTCTTTATTTTTCAGAAGTTAGGTTGTGATGTGTCTGTGTGATGTGTCTGAGTTGTGATCTTTCTGAGTTGTGGTGTGTCTGAGTGCGGCTATATTTGGGCTTTTCCTGTTTGGACTTCACTCAGCTTTGTGAACCTGAGAACGAGAGAAGGATTGGAGGGTCAGACTCTGCCTATGATGTGGACAGAAACTCCCTAGACCAGACCTGCCCCCAGAGACACATGTGAAGGAAGTTAGGGTTTGTAGTAAGTAGATGCCGGAACCCCGCTGGGCTAATTTTTATTTGTGACATTCTCCAAGGTACCTGACCAAGCTTGGCCAAGTGGATGGCAGTGGGAGAAAGTTCGGGGTCTGGATGCAGGCTCTAGCTTGGGGTTGGGGGCCCCAGCCCTTGGTCCCACTGGCCGACAGGCATACTATGCTCTGGCTACTGGACCACACATGGCGGCTCGAAGGGCCTGAGTTTGGATGCTCCCTTTACTCACAGCTGATTTTCGAGGGGTCAGCTTTAAACAGATGATGTGGGTGGGCAGCACGTTGGCCAGCGTGCCCTGGTGTATTCGTCTGTTCTCACGCTGTGAATAAAGACATACCTTAGGCTGGGTAATTTATGAAGGAAAGAGGCTTAATGGACTCACAGCTCCACGTGGCTGGGGAGGCCTCACAGTCATGGAGGAAGGTGAAGGAGAAGCAAAGGCGCCATCTTACATGGTGCCAGACAAGAGAGCTTGTGTAGGGGAGCTCCCCTTTATAACACCATCAGATCTCATAGGACTTATTCACTACCACGAGAACAGTATGGGGGAAATCGCCCCCGTGATTCAATTATCTCCACTTGGCCCCGCCCTTGCTGTGTGGGAACGATTACAATTCACGGGGAGACTGGCTGGGGACACGGCCAAGTCCTAACACGTGGCACCATCAAACACACAAGAGAGGCTCACACTTCGTGGCCCTCTGCTGAGAACAAGGGGAGCTGGGCTGGGGTGGGGACAGGCGTGGGAGGGGAACGGCTCAGAGCCCATGCTGTGGGGAATGGAAAAGAGGGATCTTGGAGGCCCTGGGACCCCAGCTGCAGCTGAACGGCCCACCTGTGATAGAGAAGAAGGCCTGTGGGCTTTGAAGGTGCGGCCGCAGTGCCATTGTTCCCTGCCACGATACCCCACAGGCCCCCTTGGTCCCTGCACCCAGCCCGTCTTCCCTGGCCTGGGGACTGACCTCAGCTGGGAAGCCGACCTGGAAGGGAGTGGCCGCGTCCCCGCTGGGTGGGGAGGGACTGAAATCAGAGGAACCTGACCCCCCAGAAGGAGAGGTTGGTCAGTCAGTGGCCCTGGTGCCAGAGGCAAAGTAGGGGTGTTCACAGAGGACACCCCAAGGAGAAGATTTCAAAGGTAGAGCTGCTCTGAGGGATGCTAGGTCTGGGGTGGGTGCCCTGAGTGTGCACAGGTGCCCGAGAAGGGGTTCCAGCTGCAGCAAAGAGACGGTCAGAAGATGAAGGCCCAGGGACAGCCGTGTAAACCCTGGGAGCCTCGCTCAGATGCAGGCCTCCGGGACCAGGGACATGCAGAGGGTCCTGGGAGGGCTGGAGGGAGGGTGGGGGGCGGGACGTGGCTCTGCACTACGGAATGGACAGGAGGGAAGGGCTGGCTCTCGGTGGGCAGTGGTGGGCTGGGCTGAGGCCCACCGTGTTGGGAACTGTTTACCCACTGGCCCTGAGGAAGAGCACCTGGGATTCATCGTGAATGCTGATTCCAGCTGCAAATACGCCACCTTGGGAAGCTCCTAAACGCTGCAGTGGCGTTTCCACCGTGCAGATGCAGAGGCAGAAGGCACCTTCGTGACTGTGGCATTTAACTGAATGTATTTAATTGTAAGTTTATGCAATTTTAAAAATAACATCCGTAGGCCAGTTGCGGTGGCTCACACCTGTAATCCCAGCACTTTGGCAGGCTGAGGCAGGCAGACCATCTGAGGTCAGGAGTTTGAGACCAGCCTGGCCAACATGGCGAAATCCCATCTCTACTAAAAATATAAAAATTATCTGGGCGTGGTGGCACACGCCTGTGATCCCAGCTACCCGGGAGGCTGAGGCAGGAGAATTGCTGGAACCCGGGGGGCCGAGGCTGCAGTGAGCCGAGATTGCACCACTGCACTCCAGCCTGGGTGACAGAGCCAGACTCTGTCCCAAATAAATAAATAACATCTGTGTTTAGCAACTGGCTCTCAAAGTTCTTGACAAGGAGACTCTTTGTGAGCACTCAGGGTCTGGCGGGGTGCGGGTGAGGCAGAAGGAGCTGCGTGGTGGGGTGGGTCGGGGGTGCCCAGGTTGCCAGGCAGAGTCCCTGGAGGTGCGGTCAGTGGACGTGAGGGGCCTGCAGGAATAGGCGGCGGTGTGGGCCCAGGCCCTGCTGTGCTGCGTGCGGACTCACCGGGTCCTCAGGGGGCGTCCGGGCGGCTGGCTTCCCCGTGACTCACAGGCCGGCCCCGCCAACGCCAGGTTGTTTCCCCAGGGCCCCTCCCCGCTCTCCTCCTCCCCGCTCTCCTCACAGAGCCAGGTCGGTGAGGCCGGCTCCTACCAGGAAGCCGCGGGTCCGCGTAGGCGAAGCCTCCAGGGACGCTTCTGCGTTTCAGGGTTGCCTGGGAACAAGCTCTCTGGCTCCCGGTGGGACGCTGACGTGGTACAGCCAGGGTTGCAGAGCAGGCTCCTCTGCTGGTTCCTGCAGCAGCCAGAGGCTCCAGTGACGCCGCAGGCCACACAGTGACCAGCAGCCTCGTCACTCACTCATTTTTCCAAGTCTTTGCCAAGAGGCAGCTGGGTGCCCACCTGGCACAAGGGCTTTCCTCTTGGGGCATGGTCTGGGCATATTTTGGGGCAAGAGAGGAGAGCTTTTGACAGCAAAACTCAAGGTTGACGGCTGCTCAGAACACCAGCCGAACGCTCCAGGTGCAGTGAGCAGCATCGGGCTCGCCCTGTGTGTCCTCCCGCGGGCTCCATGTTTGTTCACTGTGGTCCAAAACACTTGCTCCAGGCTCTTCTCTCACTTTGCCTCTATCCAGTCCCGGGAAAGGCACTCTGTGGTCATGAGAAGCTAGGCATGGGGCATGAATCCTGTCCTCGGTGCAGCCGTGGGGCCTGGCTGGGCTCTTGGCCATCCCGAGACACGGCTTCTGCAGGCCTGCCTGGAGGGCTGAATGAAATACTGAGCGTCACTCTGTGAATACGTGAAATAACGAAGAAGGATTTGGGGAAGAAATTGACCATGGCACCTTGACAACGGGAGTTAATGTCTTAACTCAGGACGCCTTTCAGTTCGTGTTTCAGATGACCTGGTTGAGAGGTGCTGCCCCCTCCCCCACACGCCTTGGGAAGCCCTGAGCCCTGCTGGTGGGGACAGGCCAGGTTCAGCCCCCAACCCCCAGGCCCTCCTGGGCTGGACTGGCTCAGCCATCTGGAAGGCACCTGTGTGTCTCTGTGTGGACTGTGGCCCCTCTGGGTGCGTCCTCCAGGCAGAAGCCCAGCTCCCACCACTTCCTCCAGATAGCTGCAGGGCCTCTGCCTGGACAGGGTGTTCCCTGCGCCCCGCATGACCCCAGATGCCACAGCCAGGCCTGCACGGAGGGAGAGGGCGTGGGACTCAGCCCTCATGGGCAGGGCTTTCTGGAGAATAAAGTGGGTGAAGGGACCCTGAGCAAGGTGTGGGCGGCGGCTCACCCAGGATCACAACTTAGGGTGGATCGTGTCTCACCGTGTCCCTTCCAAAAGGGATTCTGAGTCGGTGAAAGCTGCACCCCCGCATTCAGCTTTCGTCAGGATGAGCCCCAAAGCCGCGTGTGTGGAGGGCGCCACGTGCCTGGGGGACAGTCCGAGGGGACAGTGGGTGCCTGGCCGGGTCAGTTCACGCCGCGGGGAGACCTGTTCACTCGGTCATGGCATCAGCACTGGGGACTCAGCCTGTGCCTCTCAGCAAACGCCCCCTGAGTGGAGGAAAGGAACTGGTTAAATCCCTAGGAAGCATTCAGACTGGGACCTAACACGTAACGTCCCCAGTACAGAGAGCCACTGACGGGTCATCCTGGAGGAAACTGTCCTCTGAGCACACACTGTGGAAACCCTGTGGCCAGGGGAATCGGCGCACACGGGTGTCTGAATCAACGCACACGGGTGTCTGAATCAACGCACACGGGTGTCTGAATCAACGCACACGGGTGTCTGAATCAACGCACACGGGTGTCTGAATCAACGCACACGGGTGTCTGAGGGCCCCGAGGACCGAGGAGAAGTCTGCAAGTGCTTTGGGGCCTGACGCCCTCTAGGCCCCGTTCACGACCAGCCCAGCTCTCGGGGTGCTGGCCCTGCTCAGCTCCGCACGTGAGATCACGGTGCCCACAGCGTGGACGTGGGGCCCTGACGCGGACACGAAGGACCACCCATGGAGGTCTGGCCTGGCCATTTCCGCGCCACAGAAAACAACCTTGGACTACATTTTCAGGATTGCACTTTTGTTTGATATTAAGCCGGTGATGGAAACGCAGCCTTCCTTCTTTACAATGCGTCTTGGTGTTCGTTAGACACCCCCGAGCACTGGCCCATGGAAGGCGTCAGCCGGGGCAGAATGTGTGAGGCCTTTCCCCCTTCAGAGCCTTGGGCCACCCCATCGTGGGGCTGAGAGCACCCAGCACTGGGGGGGTGTCGGCGGCGGGTCCCCAGCTGAGCCCGGGCCTGGGTGTGGAGATGACCTGCTGGGAGCTGTCCAGGGCCGGGTGGGGGCTGCCGGACACTCGTCTCCTGCCGCCCCGACAGCTTGTTCTGCTCAGGCAGCACGGAGCCCGTCCTCGGCTGGGACCCGCCCCCGCCCCCACTCTGGCCTCGCTTCAGGGCCTGCAGTTCTTTGGGGGTTTTCTGGGGTGCCGGCCTCCCCTGGCTGCAGCTCCCGAGGTCAGGCCCAGCCTCCTGACTCCCAGGGTGGCCCCACATGCTCTGCATCGTAGGGCTGGCACCTCCAGGGTCGGCAGCACCATTGCAAGCCCTGGGCCCCTCTCACTCCAGCTCCTCACCCAGCCAGACGCCCCCACTGTCCTCCCTCCCACTGCCTCTCCCCGAGGCACCCCGTGGCCCTCACAGCCCTGCCTGCAGGACGGGCCTCTGTGCCCCGGGCAGCCGTCAGTATCTCAAAGCAGCCCCAGGCCCAGCTCTGAATTCTGTATCCCTGACGCTCTGTCACTCCATGCCGGCCTCACGTAGGCAGAGAGGCCGGATGGGAGCCATCTGGAGCCTCCTCAGGGCCAAGACGCGTCCCCAGACCGCAGCTTTCCGAGGAAGTGGGATGCTCTGGCGATGCCTTGTTTTAGCCCAGAGTGGTTTGTGGTCTGGAATGCCGGAGGAGGGCGCAGAGCGGGGGTCATCCTGGAGCTTCCGTGAACTCGTCACAGGCCTGGGCCTGCCTATGCTGTCCATGGAACAGAACTGAGGGGAGGCCTCTGGGGTCGAGGCCCTGAAGCCTGCCCCTGAGGAGGGGACGCAGGGCCGTGTGGGTCCAGGCCGTGTGGGCCCGAGCACTGTGGCCTGTTGTGGCCGTGTCTGTGGGTTCCGCAGCAGAACCCGTGCTGCAGGTCCCTGGTAGCTGCAGGCTGGGCCGCCTCGCCCCTCGGGGAGGGGTGTTCCCAAATGCCCTCAGCAGCTGCCCACAGTCCTCAGGGCAAAGCCCCCGTCAGGCTGCTCTGCATGGCCCCTGCTCACTTTTGGGGCAACGCATCCCCACCCTGCTGCCTGAATTCTGCCTGCAGGACCCCAAACCTGGTAATCCCTCCAATGCCCAGTTCCTGTCTCTCCTCGCTCCCTCCACACCTTCCCCTGATTGTCTGTGGCTGGGTCCTGGATTCCGCTCTCCGGCAAGGCAGGCACTTCCCAGGGGCCCTGTAGAGCAGGCAGGGCTGTGGCTCCCGGGGAACCTCCATGGCACACCCCGTGCTTTTGCCGTGCAGCCTCCTGCCCAGGCGCTCCCCGTCAGCCTAGTGCTCTGCGGGGCCTCAGGATGGAAGCCGGGTCAGTCTGTCTCTGCGGGCCTCTGGGCTGCTTCCACACAATCGGGTCCAACAGTTCTTGTTTTTCCTTTTATTTTTAACTGGCAACTAAGGAAGGTCTTTGTGCGCCCGCTGACAAGGATGAAATTTTCCAGCTGGCCACAGTAGAAAGTTCATCATACTGACTTATTTGTTGCTGTGAATGCAAGACAATTGCCCCTGTACCATGGCCCTAAGACCTCGTTAAAGGACAAGACTGTATTGGAGGCTGATAGACACTGGAGAGGGCTGTCCACACCGCAGGAGACACTGGAGAGGCCTGTCCACACCTCAGGAGACGCGGGGGTATTGGAGGCTGGGCACACACTGGACAGGCCTGTCCACACCCCAGGAGATGCGGGGTTATTGGAGGCTGGCACACACTGGAGAGGCCCGTCTACACCCCAGGAGACCTGGTGGCGCGATCCTTCTGTAACTGGGCAGGGGAGGGCTTCGCTTCCTCAGGGGCCTCTTCCAGGGTCAACTGTGGCACAGAGAATGGAACCAAAGTCCCTTATAATCTCCCGTCAGTGGGAGCCCTTACAAACACTTGGTGATTACACGGCTTCCAGAGATTGAGTAAATATTTACATTCCAGACTAGCTTGTTGATAAATATCCCTAACAGGAGTTACTGGACTTCAAGGGAATGAATTCTTAGTGGATATCTGTGACTACTTTAAAACTGAGATCTCATTTCCAAAGAGAAAGCATAGACCCTGCACGTCTGTGCTTAGGTAACGGTTTATTAGTTACGACACCAAAAACACAAGCTATTAAAAAAAAAAAGATAAATCAAGCTTCATAAAAATCAAACATTCTGTCCTTCTGAAGGCTCTTGAGAAAATTAAAATATAACTCACAAAATAGGAAAAACATTTTCAAATCACATATCTCATAACAGACTATAATCCAGGATATATGAAGAATTGCTACAACCCAGTAATAAAAAGACAAGAGCCCACTTTAGAAGCGAACAAAGGACTCGGTGAGACATTGCTCCAAAGAAGACTTACAAACAGCCAATCCACACGTGGAAACGTCTTCGACGTTGTTAGACGTCAGGGAAACGTCAATAAACACCACAGTGAGGGGCTGCTTCGCATTCACCGAGACGGCTGCGCTAAATGGCACCCAGCTCTTCCTCTCCTAGGCCCAGGCCAAGAGGACTGAAAACCACATCCACACAGACGCTCCCAAAGGCACAAAGACACTCGCACAAAGGCACAGCAGCATCCCTCAGCTGAAAGGTGCCCATTGATTGGTGAGTGGATGAACGCCATGTGGTGCAGCCGCAGAGTAAACCGTTACTCACCACAGCCGGGAGTGAGGTGCTGACACGCGCCACAGCGCCTATGAACACGGAAAATGCTACGTGATGAAGGCACAGCGCCCATGAACACGGGAAATGCTGCATGATGAAGGCACAGCGCCCATGAACACGGGAAATGCTGCATGATGAAGGTACAGCGCCCATGAACACGGGAAATGCTACGTGAGGAAGGCACAGCGCCAATGAACACGGGAAATGCTACGTGAGGAAGGCACAGCGCCGATGAACATGGGAACATGCTGCATGATGAAGGTACAGCGCCCATGAACACGGGAAATGCTACGTGAGGAAGCCGCAGAAGCCGCGGATCATGTGATCCCACGTGTCTGAGATGTTCAGAGCACACAAACCCAGGGTTGGAAGTACACAATGAGTTACCGGAACCCTGAGGAGGGACTGAGTGGGTGTGAGCTCCATTCTAAGTGGTGGGAATGTGCTGGAATCAGAGCGTGGTGGCCGCACACTTCTCTGTGAATATACCAGAAAACCACAGGGCTGTACACTTTACAGTGGTGAATTCTATGGTATGTGAATTACATCTCAATTAAAAAACACTGTATTCTTGGCTGAAAAAAAGAAGAAAAGAAAAATGAAAAGGAAGTGTCACACGTTTCCTGAGAAAATGTGGAACTGTTTACGAAGGAGCACAAACAATAAAGGACAAAGCGTCAATAAGCCGCCCAACGCCACCCACCAGGCACATCCTCCACGGCGTGCTCTGTGTGACCAGACGAGGGGCTTCCGCCTGGAAGCCCAACACTTTGGGAGGCCACGGTGGGCAGATCGCTTGAGCCCAGGAGTTGCAGACCAGCCTGGACAATGGAGTGAGGCTCCGTCTTTACCCCCCCACAAAAAAAAAAAACACCAAAAATAGCAGGGTGTGGTGGCACACGCCTGTAATCCCAGTTACTCAGGAGGCTGAGTTGGGAGGATGACTTGAGCCTGAGAGGTGGAGGCTGCGGTGAGCCGAGATCTCACTACTGCACTCCAACTTGGGCGACGGAGTGACTCCATCTCAAAAAAAAAAAAAAAAGAAAAGAAAATTTTCTAGGCATGAAGACATCTACACACCAATATGTTGTTTTTAAAAAATAGGATTATCTTCAGGTTTCTGTTTGTAACTTGCTTGTTTCCCATGTATCAATATCATATAAACCCTTTGATTTCAATAAATAGATATTGCTTAAAAAGTTAAAAGTAAAGTGAACACTGTACCAGAGTCTCTGGAAGGAGGAAGGCTGTCCCCCAGGCTCCCAAAGCCCAGCAGGCCTGCAGTCCGCCAGGGCCAACAGATGTGGGGGGACTTCAGCCCAGCAGCAGCCGCCGACACAGGGGTGCAGCGGGTGGGAAGGGGACCAGCCCGCGGCAGGTGTCGGTGGGTTTGGGACCGACCAAGGGGCTGCAGCTGCCACTCGGCTGTGCTGTGAGATGAGCCTGGCGCCAGCCTGGAGGCCGAGGATGTGGGGGAGGCTGCCTTTACAGGTCAGGCTGTGCTGACACGAGGGCAGAGGGCTCCTTCCTTGTCCTCACTTCTCAGAGTGGGGAGGGTTAATTGTAGTCAGAACGGAAGAGAAGAACAGGAAACATCAGTAAGGAGACGCAGCCGGAGTGTGCTGTGTCCATGTCCATGTCCACGTTCCTGGGACAAGGTCTGTGGGAGCATCACTGATTCCCAGAGGGAGAGTCTAGATCCACGTGGCTTCCAGCTCCTGCTGCGACCCCAAGACTCCACCTGGAGGGCTGTTACCCGAGGGCCTCCTGGTGGACTTTGCCTCCTCTGCTCAGTGGGGGACCTGGGGGCTGTGCAGTGTAGGGGTTGGGAGCCCTCGGCTTGCTGCTGGCCTGCCTGTGGCTGTGCACACGTGTGGGAGCGTGTGTGGGTGCCCGTGGCCGTTCCCATGCGTGTGGGAGCATGTGTGGGTGCCCGTGGCCGTGCCCATGGGTGTGGGAGCGTGTGTGGGTGCCTGTGGCCGTGCCCATGCGTGTGGGAGCGTGTGTGGGTGCCCGTGGCCGTGCCCATGCGTGTGGGAGCGTGTGTGGGTGCCCGTGGCCGTGCCCATGTGTGTGGGAGCGTGTGTGGGTGCCCGTGGCCGTGCCCATGCGTGTGGGAGCGTGTGTGGGTGCCCGTGGCCGTGCCCATGCATGTGGGAGCGTGTGTGGGTGCCCATGGCTGTGCCCATGGGTGTGGGAGCGTGTGTGGGTGCCCGTGGCCGTGCCCATGCGTGTGGGAGCATGTGTGGGTGCCCATGGCTGTGCCCATGCGTGTGGGAGCGTGTGTGGGTGCCCGTGGCCGTGGCCATGCGTGTGGGAGCGTGTGTGGGTGCCCGTGGCCGTGGCCATGCGTGTGGGACCGTGTGTGGGTGCCCGTGGCCGTGGCCATGCGTGTGGGAGCGTGTGTGGGTGCCTGTGGCCGTGGCCATGCGTGTGGGAGCGTGTGTGGGTGCCCGTGGCCGTGGCCATGCGTGTGGGAGCGTGTGTGGGTGCCCGTGGCCGTGGCCATGCGTGTGGGACCGTGTGTGGGTGCCCGTGGCCGTGGCCATGCGTGTGGGAGCGTGTGTGGGTGCCTGTGGCCGTGGCCATGCGTGTGGGAGCGTGTGTGGGTGCCTGTGGCCGTGGCCATGCGTGTGGGAGCGTGTGTGGGTGCCTGCAGGACAGAGAGAACCCAGAGGCAGACAGATGAAGTGGTTGACGCTTTGGCTGCAGGATCTGCCTCCTTGCTGTGGCCGTGTGGTGGTCCCAGTGAGAGTCTTCTGGTCCTGGGAATGGGGGTGCTGCTTGGTCACCTGGGGGTGTGGCTGGGTCATCCTGACCTCAGGTGCCCGATGGTGACCCTCAAACCCTTGGCAACGCCTGAAGGCCACAGGGCAACTGTGGTTGGTGGAGGGAATGCAGGGTTTGGACTTGAGAGGTGTAGGCTCCCGAGGCAGGTACCCCTGCCTGACTCTGTGCGCCCCTGGCTTGGAGGCCCAACCCAATCTGCCACCCAGGGCCCCCAGACTTCCTTGTGGAGCACCGCAGGGAGGGGTCCAGCCAGGGGCCGCCCCTGCCATGCGGGTGCCACTTTGTGCCTCGGGCTCCCCATGTAGCAGGGGGCATGCAGCTGCTGTGAGGGCTGAGTCAGGTGATGCCCGGAGGGTGTGGGGTTGCAGCCTGCTGTGCGGTGCAGGAATCCCACCCTAGTGGGCCTCAGGTGTCTGCTCCTCTCCCTCCTGTGTCACGCCAGGGCAGACCCCACTGTCCCCAGCCCTGCCCAGCCTCAGGCTCCTGACTTACTGGAGACCTTCCCTCGACCTGCTTTTGGCCAAGGGAGAGCGATAGCTGCATGACTTTGGGAAAAGCTCAGCTCCCCACAGGGGGTCCTCACATGCCTGCCGACTGTCCATAGCTTGACATGGGAGCCTGCTGGGGAGACACGTCACTCCAGGAGTGGAAGGCGGGCGTCCAGGGAAGAGACGCTGCTCCCTCCCGCACTGTGTTGGCCTAGGTGCTTCACTGACCCAGAGGACACAGCCTGAGCCTCTCGTCCCAGCCTTTGGGGTGCCCCAGCCCCCTGTCAGATGTTTGGAATCCAGTAATTCTGGGCAGGAGCTGCAGGGAACACGTGGTTCAGAAAGCTGCGTGCAAGGGAGCAGAACACAGGTCTCCTCCTACACTGAAGCTGCCTGGGGCAGGGATGGGGTCTCCTCCCCCATTCCTTGGCTCTTCTTTCTCCAGAAAACCTCAGGACGACTGCTGAGGGCTTCGATGCTGCCTCCCAGCCACAAGCGTGGGCCTGACAGCTTTCCCTGCAAAGCTACTCACCTGTGTGCTCTTTGAGGCACTGAAATTTTTCTCCATTTTAATCTGTTCCTTTTCATGGGGCCATCATCTCCCCAGACTGCCTGCAGTCACACCTCATCCCCCAACGTTCCCACTCCGGAGTCTCTAAGAAAATTGGTACCAAGGCAATTTGTGTGAATCACGAGATGAAAACACGGTGGGAAACAGTCAGCCCAGGACCTCTGGAACACACGACCTCTGGAACCCAGGGATTGAAAATAAAAGCGAACTGTTGCTGTTTTCTGATGGAATATGTACCCCTCCAGAAGCAAATTCCAAAGAGCAGTGAGAAGACTCCCACTGAGTACTGAGAGGGTGAAGAAAGTGACCCACAAACATTTTGAACTCTAGTGTGAAGGGTAGAAAACCTGGTGCTATTTTACTCACCATATCTCCTAGTTTTTGCTGAGATGATCTGGTATTTTATATACACATTATTTTTTAATAGTAAGTATAATATAGCTAAAGACTAAATATATAACTTATGTTAAACGTTTACTTGAATTAAATTTTACAACCAGGTAAACCACAATGAATTAAACCTAGCTGACCACTCTCACTAAGGTTTTACTTCTCACCACAACTTCTTGCTATCGTATCTCCCTGTTCTCGAGGCTCTTTTAAAATGTATTTATCTCTCAGTTAGAACCAGCCTCTAGCTGCCCAGTTGTCCATGCATGCATGTTTTTATGTGTGGTGTGAGGAAAGGATCTCTATGTAAGACATTTGGATCTGTCCTTCACATGTCTTAATGCTTCATCTTTTTTTTTTTCACTTCATATTCTCTTCTGTATACCAAGACATTTTCTTGAGGTTGTCTTTTAAATGGTCTGATTTTCTGTAAGATCTAAACTGCTCTTCATTCTTTTCACTTAGGAAATAGTGGGGTCTGTCAAATGCAAAGAGAATGCAGAGAAGAATTCTACCAACATTCACGGAGCCACCACTTAGGTTCAGCAGATCTTGGCATTTTGTCATATTTGCTTCCCATGTTCTTTGAGAAATAAAATATATACAATCTAACCTCAAAGTGTTCTTCCCCAATTTCAAAAGGCACTGGTTCCTAAGAGAAGAAATAATAATCCTGCCAAACACTAGAAAATATACTAATTTATGAATGCCACAAGAGTAGATTAAAAGAGAAAATCTGGTCAGGCATGGTGGCTCATGCCTATAATCCCAGCACTTTGGGAGGCCGAGGCCAGTGGATCACCTGAGGTCAGGAGTTCAAGACCAGCCTGGCTAATACGATGAAACCCCGTCCCTACTAAAAATGCAAAAATTAGCCGGGCGTGGTGGTGGGCACCTGTAATCCCAGCTACTTGGGAGGCTGAGTCAGAAGAATCACTTGAACTCTGCAAGGCGGAGGTTGCAGTGAGCCGAGATCGTATCACTACGCTCCAGCCTGGGTGAAAGAGGGACAGACTGTCTCAAAAAGAAAAAATGAATAAATTATAAAAGAGAAAATCCATACAACCATCAAAATAAATGCAAAAAATTAATAAAATTCAGTACTCACTCAAAACATAAAATATTAGCAAATAGAAATAGAAGGAAATGTTCTTAATTTGATAAAAGATATTTATCAAAAATTCAGTTAACCTTAGACTTAATAGTGAAACTAGAAAATTTCCACTGGTGTCAGAAACAAGATGAAATTGTCCACTGTGGCAGGCTGTAGTTTTCAGAGAGCTGTGTGGTTTATTTTGGGTGTGTCTCATGTAAGCAGCATTAACTGAATTTTGTTTTATTTTAATATGGTCTGCTGATCTCTATCTTTCAAAATGTGAGTTTAATTTATTTACAGTTACAGTAATTACTGACATATGTAAACAGTTTTCCTACTATATTATTATGCGTTTTCTACTTACTTGGGTTTTGTCTCCCCTGCTTTTTTCTTTTTTTCTTCCTTGAATTTTAGTGAATATGTTTTTAATCTATTTCTCATTTTCTCTGTTACTTTGAAAGCAAAGATATGTATTTCTACTATTTCAAAAGTTAACCTTAAAATTGTATCATACATTAACTGGACATTTTCTGAGAAAGCCTAAAATTACTCAAAATATCTATTCTTTTCCAGATGGGAAGACCCGGGCGTTCCTCCCTTCCACGGAACTCTGCCCTATCTTGTTGTATTGTCTATTTTAGTTTCACCTTTTTAAGACTAAACTCTGTAAACATTAGTTTGTGATAGGTGCCAAAATTTGACCATTTTTTATTATAACCCTTGCCATTTCTCCAAATTCATTTTCCTTTTGGATGAAGTACACTCCTTCTTTTAGCAAGTACCTAGGACTTAAGCTTTTTCTTCTGGTTTTCTATAGCTGCTTAAAAAACAATGACAAAATGCAGTGGTATACACAACTATTATTCTCCCAGATTATGCAGGTCAGGAATTAAGACGACACATAGCAGGGATGGCTTGTTTCTGCTCCAGGACGTCTGCATTCTCAGATGGAAGGACTAAAAAAGCTGAGGGCTGGAATCACCTGGACCATTCATTGCTCACATGTCTAGTATCTGCACGGGGGTGACTTGAAGGATAGGCTCAGCTGGAACTGTGGACCGGCTGGAACTGTGGACTGGAACTGTGGACCGGAACTGTGGGTCAGAGCACCTACACGTGACCTGCCTGCGGGAACTGTGGACCGGAACTGTGGACCGGAGCACCTATGCCTGACCTGTCTGCAGCTTCAAGGCAGTTCCTGCATGGTTGCCCAGAGCACCAAGAGCAAGTATTTGCCTTGAGCAGAAGGTGCACATGGGCTTCTGTGGGGATCCGGCAATGGGGATCACTTCGTATTATTCCACTGGACTCTCCTGGTGAAAGGAGCCATGCACTCACTTAGATCCAGAAGGAAAGCTCCTGCAGCACAGCCCAGCGCCTTCAGAAGGAAGGGCGGTAGAATGCCTCCTCTTTAGGGAGAAGCGTCAAATAACCTGCATTCATGTTTTAAAACTGCCACAGTCTCTCTCTAAACAAAAGCTATTTACACTCCCCATCAAGCCACATATATTCATCTCCTCCCAAGACTTCCCCCAGTAGCTGCATCCCATTATGCTTTCCATCTCATGCTCAAAGCTGAGGCTCTTATCCCTAATCAGGTCCAGGGGTAAGACCCCCCAGGATTGGTTCCTCAAGTGCACTCCCTCTTGTTCTGCAGATTATGAAAAGAGAGACAAGTGATCTTCCACCTACACACCCAACATACAATGTGGGACAGGGATGGGATAATCACAGACACTCCTGTTTGAAAAGGGAGAAAATGGGAGGCATGGAGCAGTCACTGGCTCACAGCAGTTCTGACATCCGGTCAGGCATCCATCACCAGTTCCCTGATCGAGGCTCCCCACTACTTACGAGAGACTCTCCTATTCTCTTATCTCTGTTCTCTGAGTGCTTCTGTGACCTTCGGAGTCATCTTTTATCTTCCATAAGAAATGACCAATGTTTGCAGCTGAGGTTTGTTGTTGTTGTTTCACCTACTTCCTTCTTGTAGAAGTTCAGGGGCCCAAAGACCTCTTGTAAGTTGGTATCGTTTCTGTTCCTTTTAGACAAAGTTGATATGATTCCTTTAGAAATACTGTGGTTTTTAATTTATATAAATTGCATTAGATAAAAGCCACATCTGCCAGATGCGGTGGCTCACGCCTGTAATCCCAACACTTTGGGAGGCTGAGGCAGGCGGATCACGAGGTCAGGAGATTGAGACCATCCTGGCCAACCTGGTGAAACCCCGTTTCTACTAAAAATACAAAAGTTAGCCGGGCGTGGTGGCGCACGCCTGTAGTCCTAGCTACTCGGGAGGCTGAGGCAGGAGAATCGCTTGAACCCGGGAGGCGGAGATTGCAGTGAGCCGAGATCACGCCACTGCACTCCAGCCTGGGCGACAGAGTGAGACTCCGTCGGAAAAAAAAAAAAAAAAAAAGCCACACCAAAAAAGATTCTTCTGTACCTTAGGTTCTCGGTGAGGCTACTGTGGGAAGGTGATCTTAAAATTCTTAGAGTGTCTATTGGTTAACATAGAAGGCACATCTGTAAGATCCTTAGAAAGTCACTTATTTGAAATGGTCTTTGAGGCATTACTTTAAATATTTTTGATGCTGTCTTTAGTCCTTTTGTGCTGCTACAACAAATGCCACGGACTGTAATTTATAAAGAACAGAAATTTATTTCCTACAATTCTGGAGGCTGAGAAGTCCATGATCAAGGCACCAGAATCTGGTGAAGGGCTTTGTGCGGTGTCCTCACATGGTGGAGAGTGGAAGGGAAATCCGACCCACTCCCCAAAGCCCTTTTTACAACATGGATGCATTCATGAGGATGGAGCCCTCATGACCTCAACACCTCCCAACAGGCCCCACCTCCCAGCACCACCGCACTGGGGACCAATTTGCCAACACATTAATTTTGGGGAACACATTCAGACCACAGCAGAGGTCTTCACTAGGGATTTTACAGTCACATCCTCAGTTTTATATTACTCTGAGACCATGTTATCTGAACAGTGACCTGAATTTGATTTTTATCCTTAAGCTTGATTTTACTTTGAGAATCATATTCTGGCAAGCCAGACTGTTTCTCTATAATTTCTCTAAATTTTACTCGAAAAATGAAAAGTTTCTCAGTTCACCTCTTTGCTCTTGAATTTTATTACAGGCAGCTGAAAGAATCCAGGAAGCATCTTCAACATCCCCTGCCCAGAAATTGCCTTAGCTAGATCATCAGTTTATTAGGAATATTTATATTTTCCACGTTCCCTCAGGTGACAGTGTTGCCAAACTTCCACACCATGTAACAAGAACTTCCTTTATGTCCACTTCCAAGAACATTTTAATTACTTCCCTTTAAACTCTAGCCAATAGCCTTATCAAGGCTCATCAGATTTCTGCCTGCTGTCTACTTCCCAAATTAACAGAATTTCAGGTCTTCTTTTTTCTTTCAGCAGCATCCAACTTCCAGCTACCAAAAATCTTAACAATAATTTTGGGTCAGATGTGTGGCTTCGTCTTTACTCTGAGACTACATTTCGCTGACAATGACCCGGGTTTTATTTTTGCCCTGAGAACCTTTCTTGCTTTGAGAGCTCTTTGCTGCCTAGAGAGATTGTTCTGAGCCCACTACAGTTTTTCTAAACTCTAGTTTAAAACAATAGTTCATTCTTTTAGGTCACATCTCTATATTCAATTATTCTTATTATACCTTCACTCTTGAGTAAAACCTTAGCTGGGTGTAAAATAGGTTGTAGTTGGAGCTATTTCTTCATTGTTTTCTTGATTCTATTCAACTGGATGAGAAGTCTGCTGTTTTTGTTTGTTTGTTTGTTTGTTTGTTTTGAGACAGAGTCTCACTCTGTCGCCCAGGCTGGAGTGCAGTGGCGCGATCTCCACTCACTGCAAGCTCCGCCTCCCGAGTTCACGCCATTCTCCTGCCTCAGCCTCCCGTGTAGCTGGGACTACAGATGCCCACCACCTCGCCCGACTAGTTTTTTTATTTTTAGTAGAGACGGGGTTTCACCGTGTTAGCCAGGATGGTCTTGATCTCCTGACCTCGTGATCCACCCATCTGGGCCTCCCAAAGTGCTGGGATTACAGGCGTGAGCCACTGCGCCTGGCCGAGAAGTCTGCTGTTAATCTAATTGTTTGTTTGCAGGTTAATCATCCTTATCCCTGAGGTTCTGTAGTTAAACTCTAATGTATGAGTGTGTGCGGAGGGGGGACAGGGGGTTGGACACTATTTTTTCTGCTTAGAACTTGGACTTTGCTTTATATCCGAGGTAGGGAAAGTGAGCAAGCTCCTTGAGACCACACTTGAGGTCAGCACAGAGCCAGAATGAGAACCGAGGCCCCTGGACTCCTCACTAAGTGCTCTCCTGTGGTGCCACCCCTCTTCCCACAAGTGTGGTCTTTGGCGATCTTAGATACCGTGGACGGGGAGAGCAACCGGGGGACTTCACTACATAATGATGCTCTTTCTTCCCTAATTGGCTGTACACGCATGAGGTCATGGAGTCTTTCTTTTTTAATCATTGTTGATAACGTCAGGGAGAATGACATGTTTGTTTGAAAGAGAACAGACTTTGGAACTGGGCAGGCCTGGATTTGAATCCAAATCATCACTGATTCTTGTGCAGTCTTGAACACATTACCCGCTATCTCTCAGTCTTACTTTGCTCATTTGTAAAATGAAGATATCATCATCATCTTTATGGGGCATATGGAGATGTTTGTACATAGTAGATACAGGGCAGGTGCTTGGTGCAAACTTGCTGATAGGGGGTTGAGGCTGGTAATGTGGGACCGCAAACAACTAAACTAAAGCCACCAAGATACCAAGTTTTCAGGGGCTGAGAGAGGAGATGGGGGAGAGATTAGCTTCCCCACAAGTATTTACAGCCCTGAGTGCATCACTGGTTGGGAGATGGGTCAGGCTTCTACTTGCACCCCAGGTGGATTGGATTGCAGTTTTAGCTATCTCCTTTATTTTTCTGACAGTGAGATTTATAGAAGGAAGACAGCCAGATGCTCAGTCCCTGGCTTACTTTGTGATTTCATTCCAGAATGGCCCAGTAATGTTCCTCAGAAATCCCTGAGAAAGTGCTGAAGAATGAGGGTGAGGTTTTAGTATTTGTTGTTGTGGGGGTCAGCTGGGTTCCTCCAGCACTGGGGTGAATGGTAGTCTCCTCCTAGTGGACTTTGTTTGCTGCTATGAATAATGCCTGTTTTTATTCATTATTGTTCAAAGGCAGGTGTTACACAGCAGGTTAAAAATATATATATATATTTCGAAGAAGGGCTCCAAAAAGACAATTAATTCACGTAAAAAGCACTGACTTAACACATTTGATGTGTGGGTTTCAGCTGCCCCATTGACCTAGTTGCTTCTCTGGGTATGTAACACTGGTTCTGTGGCCCAGCTGAGGTTAATGCCAACAGAGCTGGAGAAAGCTCAGAGCAAAGGAAGAGACCAAATCTCTTACGAAAATCCTGGCAGGCCAAACTGTCCTCCATCCAGCAGATTCCCCTTAAATGAAAGCTGTTTATAAGAAATGTCAGATTCTGGATAATGTTTTGAAAATGTTCCCTGAGCTCTGTGATAACCTCACTGGGGTCACATCTGGCCTGGAAGCCACATGCCAAACACTACATATTTAGGGCTCAATTTGCAAGTTCAAGACAGGAGGGAAAAATTGTAGTTAAAAAACTTAAAAAAAAATTTTTTTTTTAGAGATCGTGTCTTGCTATGTTGCCTAGGCTGGACTCAAACTCCTGGGCTCAAGGAATCCTCTTGCCCCAGCCTCTTGAGTATCTGGGACTACAAGAATGTGCCACTGTGCCAGCTTGAATTAATTTTTTAGGTATGGTGTGAGGCAGGCATCAAGATAAGTATTTGTCCCTAATAGTTAACCAGTTTTTCAAGCACGGTCTGTTGAAAAGACTTTCTTTTCCCCATTGAATTGCATCGAATTGCTTTGGTGGCTTAGTTGAAAATAAATTGGCTATGTAAGTGCTGGTTCATTTTGAACTACATTTTGTTCCATTGATCTATTTATCTGCTTTTATACCAATACTACACTCTCATAATTACCAGTGCTTTACTAAGTTCTGAATTCAGGTAGTGTAAAATCTTTGATTTTGTTATTCTTCTCCAAAAATTCTTGGCTACCAGGTCCTTTGCATTTTCATGTAAATTTTAGAATCAACTCGTGACTTTCTGTTCTTTAAAAGCTGGCTGTGATTTTGATTGAGAGTGCATTGAATCTGTATACTAATTTTGGGAGGGGCCGGGTGCGGTGGCTCACACCTATAATCCTAGAACTTTGGGAGGCTGAGGTGGGCAGATCACTTGAGGCAAGGAGTTCGAGATCAGCCAGGCCAACATGGCGAAACCCCATCTCTACTAAAAATACAAAAATTAGCCAGGCATGGTGGTGTGTGCCTGTAGTCCCAGCTACTCGGGAGGCTGAAGCATAAGAATTGCTTGAACCTGGGAGGCAGAGGTTGCAGTGAGCTGCACTCCAGCCTGGGTGACAGAGTGAGACTCTGTCTCAAAAAAGAAAAAAAAAAAAAAAAAAGGAGAATTGACATCTTAACAGTGTGTACCCTTCCAGTCCATGAACATGAACAAATCTTCATTTATTTGTCTTCTTGAATTTTTCTCAATAATATTTTTTAGTTTTCTGTGAACAGTTCTTGTGCATCTTTCATTAAAGTTAATCCTAAATATTGTAATATTGTTTTATCTTGATGCTACTAATGGTGTTTTTTCCATTAAATGGTTTCAGCTTTCCAACTGTTTTTTGCTAGTGCATAAAAATTCATTTGATGATTGCATATTGACTTTGTATCCTGAGTTCTTGCTTAATTCACTTACTAGCTCTAGTAATTTGTTGCTGTTGATACTTAGGATTTTCTACATACACAGTCATGTTCTCTATGAACAAATAGGTCTACATTTTCCTTTCCTATCTTTATGACTTTTAGTTTTCTTGCCTTATTGCACTTAGCTAGGAACTCTAGTACAACATTGAATAGACAAAATAAACGCCAACATCCTTGCCCTGTTCTCAATCTTGGGTTGAAAACATTCAGCAGTTCCTTATAAAGTATGATGTTATCTGTAATTTTACAAGTTGAAGATGTCACTTTCTATTCCCTGTCTCTTGACAGTTGTTATTATGAACAGATATTAAATTTTGTACCAAAGTATTAAATGAATTTATTTAGATGATCTTGTGAGTTTTGTCCTTTAACCTATTAATGTGGTGAAAAATATTTATTGATTTTTGAATTACATTCCTGGAATAAACCCCACTTTGTCATGATACATTGTCTCTTTTGATGTATTGTTGTTTGATTTGCTAACATTTTGTTAATTTTTAAATTTATGCTTGTGAAGGATATTGGTCTGTAGGGTTGTTTTTGTTTTGTTTTGTTTTGTTTTTGTTTTTGTTTTTGTTTTTTTGGTCAGGGTTTGGTATCAGGATGATTCTGGCCTCATAAAATGACTTAGGAAGCATCCTCTCTTCCTTTGTTTTCCTCTGAAAGGGTGTGTGAATGATAGACATTACTAATCCCTTCAGTGTTTGGTATAATTTACCAGTGAAACGATCTGAATCCGAAGTCTTCTTTCTTAGAAAGTTTTTAAGTATAAATTCTATTTCAGATTTTCTGTTTATTCTTGGGTTAGTTTTGATAAGGTCTTCCAAGGTTTTTATCCATTTTATCTAAGCTGTTAATTCTTCAAAGATTTTTGTCTTTCATTTTCTCTCTCTTTCTCTCTCATTTTTAGATCCCAAATGCTTATATTTCAGACTACTTGTTATAATCCCACATTTTGCAGGAGTTCTGTTCATGTTTTGAAAAATCTTTTTCCTTTGTCTTGAGGAAAAAGTTTGAATATTTTCCAGTGACCTTCAAGTTCACTGATCCTTTCTTTTGCATTATACAGTTTAAGTCCACCCATTTATTTTTTTCTTTCATATGGTCTGTTAGTACTCACATTCATCTTTTGAAATATACCATTTGCTCACCCATATTTGAAATAATTGTTTTTGTATTTTATCTTCCCAATTACTGGTTCATCTGATAACCATCTCCTTCCAGAGATTTTGTTTTCTCCTAAGTATAAACCATACATTTTCACTTACTTGTATGTTTTATATATTTTTGTTGTTTGGCACATTGTGTATAAATGAATAATGAAGATTGAAGCATTTTTGTTTTGGTTCCTTAGACATGTATTTCCTTTCCTCAGAATGTAGTGAGGGTGAGAAGCCAATCACTCAGCTTTCTCCAAGAATCTCCTTGAGACCAAAAAAAAGTTGCAGCTTTAACCTGTGATTACTCAACTTCAAATTCCTGAGATAGAGTTTTTCAGACTTGTCAATGTTTGGTCTCAGAAGGGGCTGGTTGCAGTTTCAACTCAGGCAGGGGTGTGGAATCCATTAATCACAGCAAGTATGAGATCTTACGGTTTATTTCTGCTTAGCCACCCTTCCTCCACTGCTGTGTTTATGTCAAAATTTGGAGTGGGGAAGAATTGCTCAGGTTAGGTGCTCTATCCTTGCCTTTGTGGCTTTTCTAGGCTCCAATTTGTCCCATCAGTTCATACTGCCACTCAAAGTTCAGCAGACAGCACTTTGTCCCCAAAAGTTTCTTATCCACAGCAGGCCAATCCTCCTCAGACCTCAGTAGGAAGCCTGGGAGCTGTCATGTCTCTCTTTCTTGCCTATGCTTGTTTCCTTCTGGAATTCAGTTCTGAAGGCTTTCTTCATGCCGCTGCCTGACCACCCTCCCACCCCCCTGCCCCGGGTCTTTTAGAAAAGTACAATTTTAATTTTGTTTGAGTTTCTCTTGTTGTTCTCACGGGAACAAAGTCTTTCTCATCTTAATACAAAGCAGAGCTCTCCTGTATCTGGCATTCTGCTGCTTTCTTTTTCCAGTCAAAGTGTGTCATGGATTTTTTTCATGTGAACACAATAGGTTTACCTTATAATTTAGAGCTTTAAACACTTATACTTTGTTTTTCAAACAAAAGTAATGCCTTTTCACTATTGGTAGAGTACTGAAAGCACAATAAAAAATAAAAGTCAAAGTTAATCACTAACTTTCCCTGTCTTCTTTTTTTTTTTTTTTTAAATTGAGGAATAACTTACATATAGCAAAATGCCCAAATCTCAGTTGTATAGCTCAACAAATTTTACATATATTTACACTGTGTGACCACCACTCATATCGAGATATAAAACATTTCCGTCATTATTCTTCCCAGTCAATATTGTCTCCCAGAGAAAACCATTATTTTCATTTCCAACATCATGGTTTAGATTTTTCCGGTTCTTAAGTTTAATAATTGGAAGTGCGTAGTATGTACTCTACTGTGCCTGACTTCTTTTGCTCAAATAATGTCTGTGAGATTCATCCATATTGTCATGTGTCTTTATTGCTTATTCTTTTTATTGTTGCATACTATTCCATTGATGAATTACACCACAATTATTTCTCCATTAGTCAAGTGATAGACAATTGAGTTGCTTCAAGTTTTTGGCTTGTTATCAATAAAGTCGCTGTGAATTTTTGTTGGACATTTCACTGATTTTTCTAACTTTGCTTAGGGTGAAATGATTGTATCATGAAGAGATGTATATATAGCTGTAACAGAAATTGCCTATTTTCCCAAATGATGGAATCACTTCGCATTCCAAGAGTGTATGAGAGTTCCAATTGTTTCACATCCTCACCACATTTGGTATTATCAGCCTTTTTAGAGTACTGTCCTCTGTTGGGTGTGTGACAGGGCCTCATAAAGTCTTAACTTGCACTTCCCTGATGCTCGCCCATTCTTTTTAATGACCGCATATTATTCTCCAGTATGAATGTGCTGGAATTTATTTAGCCATTTCCCTACTGATGGATATTTTCTTTGTTTCTAGTTGTAATTCTTTAAAATACTGTTTCATGTCACACTTTTGACCCACACCTTTGAGTCCATATGCAGATATTTCTGGGTTCAGGTCTTAGGGTACTTGGCATGAAGGAGCAAGCGTGTCATGCAGAGCCTCTCACAGCCTGCCCACAAGACCCCTGTCCAGTATTATGCTGGCTCTTCTCACATGACACCGTCACTCTGAACCAGATGTTTCTAGAAAAGTGAGGCCTTTCCCATGCAAATCCAGGGCCACATGTTAAGTTGTGTTTCCATTATCTCGATTCTTCAAAGGCTTTTTTCTGGAATTGCCTCTTCTTTTGACATCAGCATGAATGGGATGCATTTCCCTGGCTTTCCTTTCTTGGCTGCCTTTTAGACAAGGCATTTTGAAGATAACAGTTTTACTGCCTGTCACTGCAGCAAAACAGACCGGTGACAACAAAAACCAACCGGAGGAAGTTTTATGGCTTCTAAGTCATCCTGGAGACTCCAGCTTTGCAGTCACTCTCCTCAGTCCACACTGCCCTGGTCCCCGCCACTGAGGTGAAAATTAGAAGCTTCCCCTCCTGGGGTTTCCTTTTTTTTTTCCACATCAGGAACGTCTCCTACATTCAGACCTGGGTGGACTCTTTCCTTTTTTAAAGTTCCTGATATTGAGAGAGCTTGAGTCCATCAAAACTCTGGACAGTTAGGAAAGACTTGTCATGACCACAGATAACTCACAGGTCTGGCCTGGACACCATCCTGAAACTCACCCTGGACTGCGGACCCGTCCGCACAGGTGGACGGTGCGGTGGTCGGAATGCAGTCACCCTGGATGCGGACACTGGCTCCTCGACTCTAGCCGCGTTTGTTTGGGTGGGCACCTTTGACCTCTCCGTGCCTCACTGCCTCATCTGCGTCACATGGGAAGAAAGAGGATCCACTTCAGAAGGTGGTTGAACCAGGAGGACACTGAGGCGCGTGAGGTAACAGTCAGCCTGCTACACCGTCCACACGGGTGGGGGTGATACCATCACCCCAGAATCCCCAGAGGAGGGGCAGACGCAGACGACTCCAAGCTGGGACCAACCACCTGCTCAGTGGAGTCATCAACACCGCCGGCTGTGGATACGGTGCTGAGTTTGGATCCCGGCCCTGTGCCTCAGTTATTCCATGGGTCCAGTGGGAGCAGGCACAGCCTGTCTGGCCAGCCGCTGGGGACTACACAGCTCCACCTGTGCAAACTACCCCCAGGTGGCCCAAGCCAGGCGGTCACCAAGCAGCAAACCAGGAGGCTCTGAACCAGAAAGACGCTCCCACTCAGCTGGGAGGGTGAGGCAGGGGCCGCCCACGGTGGACGAACACGGATGCCGCTGGAAGGCCCACATAGCTGGACCTGCACGTCCAAAGGCACGCAGGAGCCAGGCCACCGCGCATCTAGCCTGTGGTTGGTTTAGAGATGCCCACGTGATGCCCCTCCAGCCAATGAGATGCAAGGACTAGGAGCCTGGGGGATTCTGGGAAGGGTTTCTCTTGGGAGCCACAGCGGTGGCGCCGGGTCTGCAGCTGCTCAGTCTGTGGTGTTTGCGGAGCGCCTGGGCACTTGCTGTCCCGCTGCAGTCCCTGTCCCCGTGCGGTGGCACCCTCAGGACCCCAGGGGAACAAGCGTGGAAGCGGGAGCCCAGGCTCCGAGAAGTGGGGTTTCTGGGGACAGGTTCACCGCTGCCTGGAGCAGAAAGGATGGCAGCAGCCAGAGCCCCACCCTTGAGGGCCTTCGAGCTCTGGGGCCTGTTGCAGGTTTTGAAAGCTCTTCCTGCTCCAGGGTGAATGCCGAAGTGCTTTTCATTTTCTGGGAAGCTGGTTTGGGAGAGATTGTTACATTGCAAGTATTTCCAATCCGAGTCCTCCAGAAAGCCCGTGAGGAAGCTCATCTCCCTCACGAAAGGAATGTTCTTGTGCAGCTGCGAGTGGCCCTCATCCTCCTCCATGTGGTGTTTGAACAAAGTGTTTTGTTTGGTTTTTGTAGCTTCCAGATCACATAAGGAATGCTAACATCCCAGACCTGAGCCCGTGGGCTGCTTTTCCTCCAAGACAATGTCAGCTCGTTAAATCACCTGGGTTCTTTCCAACGCTAGCTGGGCCTGGGCTCTAGCCCAGATGGTGGGAGTGACTTGGTCTGGGTTGGGCCTGGCCTCAGAATCCTTAAAGACTCCCCGCGCCCCAAATTATGCATGTGAAGCCAGCAGAGGACCTCTACTCTGAAAGCCTGATCAGGTTGGGACTGAAGGCCACCTGGAGGAGATGGTAGACCATGGAGTCCAGGTGATGGCTCCAGGTCCCTTCCCAGTTTGCGCCTGGAGTCTGCAGGGTCATTTCTGTGCCCCCATTTAGTGGGAGGCAGCTTGACACATGGGAAGTCCATTGTGTGTCTGGGACTTCTTACCGTACTTGTCCCCTCAGTCTCCTGGAGTGGTTCAGACATTGCCAGCCTCAGCTCAGCCATCCTGTACGTGCTCTACCACAGAAGAAAGTCTGAACAGCACTATGGAAGCTGACCTCAGCCTCTTCCGCCACATTTGGGAACCATCTGGGAGAAGAGATCAAACGCAAGCCCTAGGGGAAACCTCAGATCCAACTGGCAAAAGATGAACGAATAGGCTGAACAGGAGACAGAACCCACAGAAAAGCAACTTGAAGGCAAAAGTAGTGGGGATCTGACCTAGGAATGTTGTTTAACAAAAAGCACAGTGGTGGATGGCTACAGCTCATACCTGTGGAGCAGCCTAGAGAGTGAGGCAGTTTTCATCCCCTCCTCACTTCATCTTATAGCCATGCGACAGACACTTTTATCCAGCTTTACACATTTTGTTTAAATACTTCCCATCGTACTTACCATGCCCTTGGCACTGGTCTAAGCGTATTGCTAAGATCACTTGAACCCTCGGGACAGCATTCTGCCGTGGGTGATGTTATTACTCCCACATCAGAGATGAGCAAAGGGAGGCCCTGACGGCTGAGATCTAAGTCTATGCAGGTCAGCTCCAGAGCTTATGCTCTTAACCTCAGCACTGTGCTGCCTCTGGCACAGCAACAAGGACTAAAGCAAGGAAGCTGTCAGGTTCAAGTTCTGTTCTTCCTTCAAAGCGCCAGATACATTTGGCTTTGAGTCTAGTCATGTCAAAGTCCAGGGTTCTCCTGGGGATTTCTGCTAGCTCATGAAGACTCTCCCTCTCCTGATTCCATGTCTTAGGACCAGGGTCTGCATGCTGCAGGCAGTCCCGCCCTACATTCACCTGGGTGCAGGACTCTACACTGTGGCACTCCTCACAAGCTTTCTGCTACATGAGGTGCTGGCAGAGGGTATTCATGTTGTGAAACACTAAGATGTACCCGGACTTCTGAAATCCACTTTGCTCTCCCCCAGACTTAACCACTCCACAGCCTCAGCGTTGCCTCTTCCCTCCCACATTTCACCTGGTGACTGTAAACTCTTCAGTATTCTCTCTTCCCTCCCACATTTCCCCTAGTGACTATAAACTCTTTGGTTTACTGTATAGTTATGCCAACTCCCTTTTCTGAAGTAGCCATAATGAGGAGAATGGGTGCCAACACTTTTGCCCTTCATCTCAGTACTTGTCGAGTTTTTACAAAGAGAGAGCTCTTTCCACCAAGACACCTCTGGTGAATGAAGCTCTTTTAATTTTGTGGTCAGAAAATGTTTCTGTCTCTACCCAGCTGGAGAAGGAAAAGTACAGGACAAGGAGGGAGAAGGCTCCATGCTATAGCTCCACCATCCACTGCCTGAGGGCCTGGAGAAAGTCAAGTCACCTCTCCTGGTCCCAGTTTTCTCTTCAGTAATTTAGGGACCATAGCACCTACCCTGTACTTTTGAAGAATTGTCAGTGATTTCTGGTTTAGGGAGCTGGATGAAGCCCTCTGTCTCACTACCCTCACACCCAAGGATGTGAACCACAAGGATTTGAGCAAGAAAAGACAAACAGCAACAGCCTTTACTGTTGAAAGTGGAGGAAGGGAGATCAGCTCCTTGCATCAAAGCAGCACCCGCCTCCACTCTGCCTGGAAGCTGCAGTGGGAGAGGACAGAAGTCAGAACCCAAGGGAATGCCCTCCCTCTCCGCCCCCCATTGTTCTTCCAAAAAGAGAGAGCTGAAGGGGATGGGAGAGGAGGTGGGAATTTCAGAGAATTGGTGGCCTTTCTCACTTACTTCCTCCTGCCCCCACCAGACCCATGGTGATTCCTTATGGATTAGGGCTGGGTTTGCCAGCTTGGAAAGCCAAGTCTCAACAACTTGTAGACAGTCTTGGAAGAAAATGACATAAATCTTTTTGAGGTAAAGTTAACAAATCAGGAGGTTTGGGGAAAGGAGTGTAAGTGTATTAGACTACTGGTCTTTCACAGTGGGAAGGCACAGATAGTTTCTAAGTTGGGAAAAAATCAAGAAGTAACAGTTCTAAAGGGAGCCATATGAAGAACTAAAATAAAAATGAGAATGAATTGGCTGGGCATGGTGGCTTACGCTTGTAATCCCAACACTTTGGGATTACAGAGGCCGGCAGATTGCCTGAGCTCAGGAGTTTAAGACCAGCCTGGGCAACATGATGAAACCCTATCTCTACCAAAATACAAAAAATTAGCCCAGAGTGGCAGCGTGCACCTGTAGTCCAAGCCACTTGGGAGGCTGGGGGAAGAGAATTGCTTAACCCAGAGGCAAAGGTTGCAGTGAGCCATGATTGTGCCACTGCACTCTAGCCTGGGCAACAGAGCAGGACTCTGTCTCAAAAAGAAAGAATTATAATCAAGAAAGATTAGAAAGTAGGTAAGAGGAGGAGAGGTGAGAAAAGTAAGTAAGAGAAGGTCTGCTGCTTTGCTTATCTTTTAACATAGATGTTCAATAGACATTGTCTAAATGTGCTAAATCTACGAAAAGAGTGTTGGGGTGTTTTATGGACTGAATGCTTGTGTCTTGTCCTCTCTCAAATTTGTATGTTGAATCCCAACTTCCAGTGTGGCCGCATTTAAAGCAGGAAGAAATTGAGGTTAAATGAGGTCATAAGGGTCAGGCACTGATCTGATAGGAGCGGTGTCCTTAGAGACACCAAATATTTTTCTCTGCCCTCACGATCTCCTCCCATGTGTGAACCTGGCAAGAGAGCAATTGTTTTCAAGCCGGGAAGAGATCCTCCCCTATACCAGAAATCACCTATGCTAGCACCTTGATGTACCTCCAGCCTCCAGAACTATGATAGAAAGTAAATTTCTGTTGTTTAAGCCACCCAGTCTGTGGTACTTTGTTATGGTAGCCCATGGAAACTAATATAGGGTATAATATATGAAAGAAAAAGGTATAATAATTAAACAGTGTAACCCTTTCAGATTACCATAAGGAAAGCATCCCACTTCTGAAAGAAGTTCATACAGTGAGAGTTAGAAAATAAAGAAAACATTATAAATAGAAAATGTAAAATGCTGGCATTAAAATAAAATGTGTCAAATGCAAATTAAATATACTTACCTATTGAAAGATGCAGCAAAGCCCAAGTAAATAAGAAATTCATCTAAAACAAAGTGATTCAGAAAGGGCACATTAAAACTTAGAGAAACAAAGGCAGATTAAATTCAAGAGACAAATTATGAAGTGAGTTAAAACAGCACTGTATATTGATCATGAATTTTTTTTTTCTGAGACAAGGTCTCACTTCCATCACCCAGGGTGGAGTGGAGTGGTACAGTCATGGTTCACTGCAACCTCAACTTCCTAGGATCATGTGATTCTCCCACCTCAGCCTCCAGAGTAGCTGTTACTACAAGTGTGCACCACCATGCTCAGCTAATTTTTGTATTTTTAGTACAGATGGTTTCACCATGTTGTCCAGGCTGCTCTTGAGCTCATGGGCTCAAGCAGCCTCCCAAAGTGCTGGGATTACAGTCGTGAGCCACCTTGCTCAGCCAACCATGAAATATTAATGCACCAAATAACATAGCAATAAAACCACAGGAACAGACTTCCTCTCTGGGACCTGTAGTAGATATACTTTTCCCTATTCCTCCTGCTAAGTACAACAAAAAGACCCTGAAAATTATATGTAAAACAAATAGAAGAATATTCTGAAAGGTGGAGCGAAGAATGCAGATCAGCTAGGAACATGGGAACTTGAAGAATGATATGGTGTTGAGCTCCCTGGGTTTTCCTTTTCCCTTGTATATCCCAGATATGGAGCTGAAGAAACTGGAAACCTAGAAACACCAAAAGGCAGACAAAAATATCCCTAATAAGAGTTTAGTGTTTCTAGCCAGAGGACCAGGATAGAAGCAACCTATGAAGACAGAAAACTTTGTGACCTCACTCTCACTCAAGCAAAGCCCAAGTTGGGGAGCCTAAATTTTCATGCTCATGAGAGTGATGTCATATGCCAAGTATTTGAGAGAACCAGTATTTCTGTCCCCACCAGTTGATCATAAGGCATGATACCCCACACCTCACAGTTCAATGGAAACCACAAACAACCTAAACCTCCACTCCTACCCAGCAGTAATAAAGTATGCCTTTACCTCCCCAGTGGGGTGATGTGGAGGAAGCTTAGTGAGGAGTTAAGACCTCCACCATGACTCAACAGTAATGAGGCTTCCCCTAGAGTGGAATCAGTGGAGACCACATGGTGAGCCAGAAATCCTGCCACCATGCAGAAGTAATAAGGTGCCTCTCTTCCTCTTGGGTATTAATACAGGCCTGAGTGGGAGCCTGGATTTCTACTTCCACCTGGCAGTAACAAGGTAGTGCCTTCCTCCCTCCCTTTGCTAGATCAATGTCAAAGAAAGCCAACTAAAACGAGTTTTTTAATGAGATCCAGAGCCTCATAACATAATACAAAAATGTCCAGGTTTCAATAAAAAAAATTACTAACCATACCAAGAACCAGGAAGATTTCAAACTGAATGAAAAAGACAGTCAAAAATGCCAGTGCTGAGATGACAGATATTAGAATTATCTAACAAAGTGTTTAAAATAGTGATGATAAGACTGCCTCAACAAACAATTACAAATATTATTGAAACAAATGAAAAAGAATAGAAAGCCTCAGCAAAGCAATGGAATAGAAAGTCATATCAAATAAAAAGAAGACGTAAAGAAGAATCAAATGGAAATTTTATAATTGAAAACTGTCATAACCAAAATAAAAATTCAGTAGATAGTTCAAAAGAAGAATGAAGCAGCTACTTGAGAGGCTGAGGCAGGAGAATCACTTGAACCTGGGAGGCAGAGAATTATGCTGAGTGAAAAAATCCATCCAAAATGATCAGATAATATGATTGTATTCAAATAACAGTTTTGAAATGATGAAATTATGGAGATGGACTATAGATTAGTGGTTGCCAGTAGTGGAGGGGATTGAGATGGGAGAAAAGTGGGTATGGCTACAAAAGGGCCACACAGAGGATCCTCGTGGTGATGGAATTGTTCTTTATCATGGTCCTGTCGATGTCAATATCCTGTTTGTGTCATTGTACTATAGTGTTGCAAGATGCTACCATTGGGGGAAACTGGGTAAAGGGTATACAGAATCTTTCTGTATTGTTTCTTACAACTGCATGGAAATCTACAGTTATCTCAAAACAAAACATTAAAAAAATTGTAAATATATGAACATTACAAGATTGGTTTAAGTTTTGAAAATCAATTACTGTAATTCACCATATTAACACACTAGAAAAGAGAAAAATTGTGATTATTTCAAAACATGCAGAAAAAGCATTTGATAAAATCCAGTATCTGTTCTTTATTAAAATAAAAAGCCCCTAACTCTGAACAAACACAGAATAGAAGGGAAGTACCTCAATTGTTAAAGTGCATTTCTGAAAAACCTATAGCTAACATTATGCTTAGTGGGAAACTCTGAGATCAGGACAGGGATAGCCACTTTCACTACTTCTTTTTAATATTGGAATAGGGGTTCTAGCCAGTGCAACAAGGTGGAAAAAGAAACGAGTCATCTAAGTTGGAATAACAGAAGTAAAACTGTCTTTCTTTATAGACAATATGATCATCTACATAGAAAATCCAACTGAATCTTTTTAAAGCTGCTACAAATAATAAGTTTGCAGTGTTGCAGGACACAAGTTCAATATCCAAAAATCAATTGTATTTCTATCTGTTATTAACAAATACTTATAAATTGAAATTTAAAATTACCATTTACAATATTGGCACAAAGTATGATATGCTTAGGGTATAAATCTATATAAATATGAGCAAAATCTGTACACTGAAACTTAAAAAACATTGCTGAGATAAGTAAGATCCAAATAAATGGAGAATTACACTGTTGCTGTGGTCTGGATGCTTGTCTGTATGGTGACTGGACTGGTTCTGGATGAATGCACCAGTTCCTGAGAGTGGCTGGCTATAAAGTCAGGATACACATCAGGGTTGGTTCCCCTTCGCATGTGCTCGCTTCCTTTCTGACCTTCTCCACTGTGTTTTAAAGCAGCACAAAAGAAGCTGAGCAGATGCTGTCTTTATACTCCTTATACAGCCTGCAGAACCACGATCTAAATAAACTTTCTTCTATAAATTACCCAGCCTCAGATATCCCTTTATAGCAACACAGAATGAACTAAGTTAACTGTGTCCGTTGTTATTGTTAAGTGGTCATTTATCCCCAAAGTGGTCTGCTGATTCAATCAAAATTCCAGCAGGGTATTTTATAAAAATTGACAAGCTGATTTTAAATTAATATGGGAATTCAAAGGACCTAGAATGGTCAGAACAACTTTGAAAAAGGACAACGGCATTGGAAAATTAACACTCTGTAATTTCAAGACTTATAAAGCCACAGTAATTGGGACAGTGTAATATTGGCATAAGATAGACAAATAGATCAATGGAGCAGCATAGAGTCCAGAAATAAATCCAAATGTGTATTCACAACTAATTTTTTTAACCGGGGAGCTAATAAAAATCAGCGAAGAAATGATAGTCTTTTCAACAAATGGTGCCGGAACAACTGGACATCTTCTTGAAAAAAGATGAACTTGGATCCATATCTTGTACCATATGCAATTATTAATTCAAAACAGAACATTTAAAACCTAAAACTATGAAACTTACAGAGGAAAATATTGGGCTTGGCAAAGAGTTCTTACATATATGGAAAGTATGATTCATTAAATAAAAAGATGAGATGGATTTCATCAAAATTAAAAAAATTCTGTTCTTTGAAATACATTGTGAGAATGAAAACAAGTTTGGCAAAAAAACTATTGAAATTATGCATCTGATTAAAGTCACTTTTCTAGAACATAAGTAAAAACTCAAAACCCAATAGTAAGAAAACTAACAATTTTTAAAAATGGGCAAGTGATTTAAAGAGAAACTTAACAAAAAAAAATATATGGATGGCAAATAAGCACATGACAAATTCTCAGCAGCATTAGTAATTAGGGAAATACAAATTAAACCACAGTGAGATACCACTACATATCTATGAGAGTGGCTAAAATTTAGAAGACTGATCAAAGTGTTGCTGAGGGTGTGAAGCAACTGGAACGCTCATACACTGCCGATGAGGATGTTAAATGGTAGAATCACTTTGGAAACAATTTGGCTATTTCTTTAAAAAGTTAATAGTAACTACCATATAACACAGCCATTCCACTCTTAGGTATTTACCCAAAGAAATGAAACTATACGTCCACACAAGGACGATGTACAATGTTCATAGCTATGGGTGTGTGAAGAAATAAACATGGCCGTGCAGTATCAGTAAAACTCGATTTTTTTCCAACCTTGTTGGGTTGGGGGTTCGGTAATCTAGTAACATTTATCGCTTTTTTTTCTCAAGAGAAACTTAGTCTGCAGCTTGTGTGAGGTTCTGTGTTTTCCTCCTACGTTTTAGAACTTTCTGGGTTACTCTGTATATTCAGAAAACAATAGACATGGAACTGCTGTAGAAATACACACCAAAATATGTTAGTTATGTGTTAGAATTTTTACTTTACACACCCCATTTTCTTACTTCAGTGGTATTAGTAAATTTATTCCAAATGGAACCTTTGTTAAAAACATTGTGGCCATTGCACATTTGCAAAGTTCCTTATTGAAACTACTAAACAAAAGCTAATCCCATTGCTCAGTAGAGTCAGTATTATTTTATCCCTAAATACTTCAGTATGTGTTTCCTAAAAACAAGAACATTCTCTTACATAACCACAGTACAGTGATCAAAATCAGGAATTTAACACTGATACAACGCCATCATCCAATTCACAGACATATTAAAATTTCGATGATTGTCAGAATAATGTTCTTGGTTGCTTGATCACCAAGTGATTTCCTATAAGAAAAGAAGAAAAAAAAAACATAGAAGATTGCTGTAACACTGAACCCAAACACTGAAAAACCTGAATGAAAAGACAGTTTTATATGACTGACTGAAATTAAGTAAATATAGAAAATCTAAGCAGACACATTCACATAGAAAAATCAGAACTGCTCCCTTCAACCCCTGACCCCAGATCACCAGGCTTCCATGATTTCAAAGGGAGCTGATTATATAATCATCTCCATCCATGAAAAACAAGATTTATTTCCTCATTTTTGTGGACAAATAGAAAAACAGTGCCTTAGTGGGACACACTTTTAGCATTTCTGCCAAAGTTAGGAACAAGAACAGGCTGCACTCTATTGTTACCCCCACTATTGGAGGCAGACATCCTCACATGCAGTCACACACGCACACATACACGCACACACGTACACATGTATGCACACATGCACACACACACATGCACACACGCACATGCACACACATGCACACACACGTGCATGCACACACGCACACATGCGCACATGCACACACATGCACACACACATACACATGCACACGTGTGCACACGTGCACACAGGTACACACACATACATGCATGCACGCACGCACAGACGTACACACATGTACACACACACGCATGCACAGGCACCGGCACAGGAACTGGAAAAAAGAGGTGAAACCACCTCTATTGCAGATTGTAGTTCTGGCAAAATCAAGGCAATTGACCAAGAAACTATAATATTAAAACAATAGCAGAATTCACTAAGGTGGCAGGATATAAAATTAACGTAGAGAAATCCGTAGTCCTCACAGACACAATCACAAATAATAGTAGAAAGTGGACAACATAGCCAGAAATAAACAAGAAATAAGAAAATCTATTAGAAGAAAGTTTAACCCAGAAGACATGGAAGTAGACTTAAGCGAATGAAAAAGCGGGGCCTGCTCTTGGCCAGGAAGACTCAATATCGTGAAGTCGTCAGGTCTCCTTAAATTAATTTATAATTAAAAACACCAAAAGGTCCTCCCTGTCTGCCAGGGCCTAGACAAAATTTATTCTAAAGTTCCAAAAGAAAACACAAATAAGAAGAGTCAGGACCATCCTGGAAAGGATTAGCAGGGCAGGGGCTGTGGGACTGACCCTGGCAGATATTAAAAGTAGGATCAAGTGTTCATAATTAATAGTGTGGTTCTGGTGACAAATGAATAATGGAACAGACTAGAAGATCCAACAATAGGCCCACATGAATACATGGCGTTTGTGTGTGATAACAGCGGCCTGTCAGGCTCGGAAGATGGACTTGTCAGTAAATGGCTCTGGCTGCTCTGGAGGCCACCTGGAAACGTGACTTGGATCCTTGTGTCACACTGGGCTTCACAGTATAGGACACACTCCAGTGGGGTCATCGAGCCGCACAGGAAACATGACATCACATGAACACCAGAAGGCTATACAAGAATCGCTTCATAACCTGGGCGTGGGGAAATCCTTTTTAAATGTTGTTCAAAATTCCGTACCAACAGAAGAAATGACCAAGAAATTCAGCTACATTAAAATACAAAACACCCCTGGCCATCCCCTCCCCAAAAAAGCAAAATCAAAATACCAGGGGTAAATTGTGAACAAACACTTGTACGTTGTCACAAAGGGTGAATCTACATAATATAGAGTTTCCAGAAATGGAGAATTAAAAGCAGGACAACAGGACAACGGGCAAGAGCCATGAACAGGCCTTTCTCAGAAATAGCTGCCGAGCATGGCCCACCACGCAAGCAAGGGCCCAGCTTCCCCGGTGGAGAGAGAAAGACAGGCCAGCGCTCTGAAACAGCTCATCCCAGCCCCAGGGTGATAGACACTGCGGCTGACCGCGTATTCTGTGGGCAGGAAAGGTGAGGGAAGGCCCAGATGTACGTTGCTGGCTGTCATGCCAAACGGCATGACCCTGTGAAGGGAGACGGCCAGCCCCAACAAAGTCACGGATGCGTTTCCATTGACCTGTCCTGAGAGTGCACGTGTGAGCAAAGCAGGAAATGATGCCGACGTGTGGATGGTGCTGGCACGTGGGTTTCCTTTGCAGCCTCAAGGACTGGAAACCACCCAGACATCTTACTGTGAGGGGCTCTTGAAACGTCGGTAGACCCACCTCCTGGAAACCCCTTCTACAGGGAGCACAGAGTGATGCACAGTAATCGCCAACATATGCTATTAAGTGAAAAAGTAGAGTGCAGATCTGTGACCGTAGTGTTCTACCTTTATAAAAAAGGCGTCACAAAGAGAAACACTGAAAGAATTAACCAGAAACTGAATAGGTTCCTGCTGGGAAGAGAGCCGCGTGGGGCAGAGACAGGCTGGGAAACCCGGCCTTTCCAGGGACACTTTGGTCTCTGACTTTTAACCAGGTCGCTGTATTTTATATTCAAACTATTAAACTAAATTAAAAAGAAACAAAAATCTCGATATTGAAAAGAAGTTGAAAATGTAACTACATTTTCATTCAAACTACATACATTCAAAACATGACCCCACAAAGGTAAAAACGGTAAAAAAAAAAATCCATGCAAGTACTTCCGGAACGCCACACTTTACCAACCACCCTTAGCGTGGCACAGGACAAAAAGGACGGAAAAGAAGTCTTCAATTTCGTGCAAAGCTTGGAGGAAAGAGAGGCAGCTGTAAAGAAAACATCAGGAAACTGTGGAAATGTTAAGTGTGCTCTGGGTGTTAGAAGACGTTCAGGAGCTACTTCTAATTTGGCTAAGTGCAGTAATGGTGTTACACTTGTATAGAAAGCACCCCCTTTTTTTAGAGATGAAGACTGAAGTATTTACCTGTAACTGTTACAATGTCCGTAACTCACTCTGAAACATTCTACCTATAAAGTCATCAAAGCAGGCCAGGCGCGGTGGCTCACGCCTGTAATCCCAGCACTTTGGGAGGCCGAGGCGGGTGGATCACGAGATCAAGAGATCAAGACCATCCTGGCCAACATGGTGACACCCTGTCTCTACTAAAAATACAAAAATTAGCTGGGTGTGGTGACACATGCCTGTAGTCCCAGCTACTCGGGAGGCTGAGGCAGGAGAATCACTTGAACCCAGGAGGCAGAGGTTGCAGTGAGCCGAGATTGTGCCACCGCACTCCAGCCTGGCAACAGAGTAAGAGTCCGTCCGAAAATACATAAATAAATAAAAATTAAAACTAAATTAAAAGGTCATTAAAGCAAGCTTGGCAAATGGCTGTAGCAATTGACCCGGGAGATGGAGCTGGGATGTTCACTGGACGGTTTGCTGTACTGTCAACATTCAAGGAGTTTCATACATGAAAGAAAAGATGGTGAGGAAAAACAACAAGGGGATCTAATGAGACATGGGATCGGGCAAGGCCGTGGGGCCGTGTGAGCTGATGCTTGAGAAGGAAGAAGTGCTCAGAGGGCCAGGGCGAGCGGTCCCGGCAGGGGGCAGGGGGAGAGCGTTGTGGGGTCGCTGGTGGCATCAGCCCTGTGCCTGGCTGGTGGCTCTGGCAGGGAAAGCTCGGCCCTGCCCACCTTGTTACCTCTATGACTTCTCTCCAGGGAGCCTCAAACGGGACAGCGATGTCTCAGGAACCAGCTGCCGGGCACCGCATGCCGGGAGTCTTAGACGCCATGAGATGGGGCCAGTGTGGTGACTGCCCTGGAGTAGACGGCGCTGCGAGGTCCGCGTTCATGACTCCTCCAGTGAGAGCCGTCCTGTCTTCGAGCTGAGGACGAGGCCGCCCGGCTGAGGGCGTGTCCTCACAGTCCTTGGCCGAGTGTTTTCTGAAGAATCCGAAATGTTTAGAAGCCAAAGTGATACAATCCATGATCAGGATTTGAGGTGCAAAAACAACCGAAACTTTATGTTTAAAAACACATCAATTCATCACGGAGTGACCTCTTCACAGACTGACCTCTCCGAGGGAGTGACCTCTTCACAGAGTGGCCTCTTCACAGAACAACCTCTTCATAGACTGACCTCTCCGAGGGAGTGACCTCTTCACAGAGTGGCCTCTTCACGGGAGTCACGTCTGGCAGTGAGAGGAGCCAGACAGGAGCTGGGAACGATAGACTCAGAGAGACGGCTTCCTCTGGCGAGGCGTTTCCAGTGGTCATCACAAAAGGTGCAGGGGAAGAAAGGAAACTGTGTTCGAAGGGACGCTGGGCTGTGGGTGATTCTCCAAGGAGCTCTGGGTTTGCAAAAGACACTGTCGAAGCTGGAGGGAATGACACAAGGTAATGCAGTGAGGTGGGCCAAACAGCAGGAAGCGAGGCCTCGCAAAACCACTGAGCAGCAAGCCCATTGGCTGCGTTTGGGTGAGGCGGAAGCCGCCCGCTGCTGACTGGGCGGGGTGGGCTGTGGAGGGTCACTCCCTTGACGAGGTCACCCTGTGAAGAGGTCACTCCCTTGGAGAGGTCACTCTGTGAAGAGGTCACTCCCTTGGAGGTGTTTGCTCATGCCCTGTCCTCTCCAAGGGAGAGAATGAAGATCTGCAGGAAGCCCCGCCAAGCCCAGGATGGACCAGACTGCCTGGGGTCGACCCTGCTGCTCCTGCTTGGGTCTGTGTGCGGGGCCAGTGGGTCCCGGAGCTGACAGGAGGTGGGAAGGCCTCACTTCCCCAGGAGATCTATGGGAGGGGATGGTCGACATGCAAACCAGCCGTGGAAGGAGCTGCCCCCACTCTGCATGGAAGAAAGGAGGGCCACCCACCCTGGGTGAATGGGGGCTCCATTCCAGGAGCGAGGGGTTGGAGGAGGGAAGGAAAAGTCTACTAGAAATATGGCAAGAGCTTACAGGGTTGTGGATAAAGATGAGGTGTATTCATTCTCTAACACAACCACGTGTCGAAGCATCACCACCGCGGTGCCTCAGAGCTGCACCAACATGCCATCTCACCGGCTGTGTGGTCAGACGCCTGGTCGTGGCTCAGCTGGGGCCTGTGCTGGGGTCTCAGCAGCACCAACGTGCCATCTCGCGAGCTCTGCAGTCAGACGCCGGTCGTGGCTCAGCTGGGGCCTGTGCTGGGGTCTCACAGCTGAAATCAATGCCTCAACCCCTCACTGGAGGCTCAGGCTCCTGTTTCAAGCTCTCCAGGTGGTGGCAGAACTCAGTTGCTTTCAGTTGCAGGGCGGAGGCCCCTTTTGTTGCTGGCCACTCTTGGGGTCTTGTCATGTGCCCCCCATAGGCAGTTTCTAAGAAGGGTGTTTGCTCCTTTAAGGCTGGGAGCAGAATCTGGCATCTCTTAAGGGCTCATCTGATTAGTTCTGACCCACCAAGCATAACCGACCTTCTCTCTGATGAGCTTAGAGTCAACCGATGAAGGAACTTAATCACAACCGCAAAGTCCCTGATGCCGTATAATGCAGCACCATCCCGGGTGGGAGGCCCTAGCAGAGCCACACTCCAGGGGAAGGAGTTATGTGGGGCACGGTCAGTGGGGAGTCCCAGGGCCGTCTCTGGATGGTAAATACACACTATATTCCAGCTGCAAAAAGGCTGAGTGGCTTTGCCAATAAAATGAGAAGGGAGGCACGGTCCCAGCGCACCTCCCACCCGGGAGGTCGTGCCTCAAGCTGGGTTGACCATGGGGAGAGAGGCGGGACAGGAGGCGGTGGTCAGATGAGGAAGAGTGGCAGCTACTCGTTTGTCTGTTTAAGGTCGAGTGTTCATACAGGAAATGTGTAGATTCCACACGTACAATTCAGAGTTTTGGGAAATGCACACCCGTGTCCCACGTTCCAGGACAGAAGCTCTCCAGGACTCCAAAACATTCCTTGGCCCCCATCCAGCCCATCCTGCAGGGAATTGCTGTCCTGATTCCATCACCACAGTTGGCTTTGGCAGTTCTCAGTTTCTTCCACACGGCACCCCCACGTGGAGCCTTCTGCCACCTGCCCTCTGTTCCTGGGCACCGTCATAGATGGACCAGCCACAGTCTGCCAGTCGCTCTCCTGCTGACGGACGTCCGGCTGCTCCCAGTCCACTCACCAACCGAAGCGGCTGTGAACATCCATGTGCGTCTTTCCGAACTTGTGCGTGAGTTCTGTGTTTCACTGACCTTGGCAAACACACAGGAGCTTGGCTGGGGTGGGCAAGTGTGCACTTGGCTTTGAGAAACAGAGGGGACATTCTAAAGCAGCTGCACCCCACAGCCTGCAAGAGGGCTACAGTCACCCCACGTCCTTGCAGACTGCCACGCTGGTGCTGCCAGTCCAGCTTCAGTCTTTTGGGGGTGCGAGGGGGCGTCTCTCACAGTTTAACTCATGTCCCTTAGGCGACATCGCACCCTCACTCAAGATGTGGTTCCCAGCCTCCGGGGCCTGAGGCGTCACCACCTGGAACTGCGAGAAGGAGAAGGACGTGGTCTGCAACCTGTGTGGGGAGCGCTGCTGTCTAGAAGCTGTCTGTGCAGAAAGTGCTGCCGGACCAGCCAGCGCGGAGGGTGGGAGGACACCTGTGCTTGCTCATCTCACCAACCCGGAGGTCTCCCTCGGGCGGGGGTCAGGGAACCGCACCGGCCAACCGACGCTGGATGGAATGGAAACAATCCCTCCACGTGCTTCCATAATTGTAGCGTAAAAAATGCATTGAAAAGACCAAATTCAGTTGTCTGAAACATGAATGTGTTTAACTTTTCCATAACGAGCAAAGATGACCGGATTGGGTTTGGAAACGTGAACACTGCTGTCTGCAAACATGCATGGAAGACAACATATCTCAAAAGGTTAACAGTGAAACATAACAAGGAGAAACAAAATCCAAAAAGGGAAGTGAGGACCCCAGCACTGGTGCTGTCCGGGAAAGGTTCACAGCAAAGCCACAGCTAGGGTCATTTTTCATCGACGTGGATGAGAGCAGACCACAGCGTTGGGCCATCTTAGCTGCAGTGGCAGAAGGAAAAACAAAAGCGGCCTCAGACCTCCATCCACCCCCAACCCCCGGTGACGGATGGTGGTTAGGATGGCACTCAGCTATAGGGGTCCCGAGGTGGGCGAATAGGTCCTGTATGTCCCCAGCTCAGGCTGTTGGATCTAGGGTAGCTTTTGAGGTGGGCAGGTGGGGCTGGCCTCACAGGGGAGCTGGTGAGGGCTGGAAGGGGGCTGGGGAGACACCTGGGACCCCCACAGTCTGCTAGACCCCAGTGCTCCCTCAGATCCCCCGGGTCCCTGTCCCCTCGAGGATGCTTCCTGGGAGGGAACTGCAGCCAGAGGCTCCCAAGGAGAGGCCCAAGCCTGGCACTGCCCCCACGGTTCTGGATCAGGGTGGATGGTTGCAGGGGAAGACCCTCCTGACAGGCCTGAGATCCTAGGGCTCTGCGCCTCCGGCCAATCCCCTGCCTTCTTGAGGCCAGTGGGTCCCAGCTCCTCCTGCACCAGGACAGGAGGGGCCAGGAAGGTACAGGAGCCTGCTTTGACCTAGGAGTCAGGGAGCCATGCTGGGGACGGCCCAGGAAGGATTGGGGTCTCTGATCACTCAGAGCATCGGGGTGACTGGCTTCGCCCTCCTATCTGGATACTTAGTGTGATGATCTGAAACATTACTTTTCTAAACCGGGAACAAGCATGGGCCTGATGGGCTAGGGTTTCTTTCCTAACTATTTTTTCAAAGTCAAGCTGCTCTGTATGGGGAGCACCCAGAACAAAAGGGGGTCCTAGCATCTCCTCCTGACCTGGAGTCCACAGGTGAGAAGCACAGTGCGGCCACCAGCTTGGAGGATGGTTCAGGGTTCAAGGCACTTCCCTTCTTGAAGCAGGTGATACTGTTTGGCTCCGTGTCCCCACCCACATCTCATCTCAAATTGTAATCCCCACGTGTTGAGGGAGGGAGGTGGCTGGATCCCGGGGGTGGCCTCCCCCGTGCTGTTCTTGTGATAGTGAGTGAGTTCACTTGTGATCTGACAGCTTTATAAGTATTTGGAAGTTCCTCCTTCATGCTTCTCTCTCCTGCTGCCATGTGAAGAAGGACGTGTTTGCTTCCCCTTCTGCCGTGATTGTAAGTTTCCTGAGACCTCCCCAGCCATGTGGAACTGTAAGTCAACGGAATCTCTTTTAGTTATAAATCACCCAGTCTTGGCTGGGCTTGGTGGCTCACGCCTGTAATCCCAGCACTTTGCGAGGCCAAGGAGAGCAGATCACTAGGTCAGGAGATCAAGACCATCCTGGCTAACATGTGAAACCCCATCTCTACTAAAAATGCAAACAAAATTAGCGGGGCATTGTGGCAGGTGCCTGTAATCCAGCTACTCGGGAGGCTGAGGCAGGAGAATGGTGTGAACCCGGGAGGCGGAGCTTGCAGTGAGCCTGGATCGCGCCACTGCACTCCAGCCTGGGCGACAGAGCAAGACTCTGTCTCAAAAAAAAAAAAATCAAAAAAAAAAAAATCACCCAGTCTTGGGCAGTTCTTTAGAGCAGTGTGAGAATGGCTGAATGCACAGGAAGCTCACATTCATGGCTTCTCACATCCCTTCAGGAAGAGGGTCTTGGACACACTCTGGACACAGCAGCCCTAAGGCCCCTTGGCTGAGGTGTTTTAGTACCAAATCTAGAGCCTTGGGCTGGTCCTCTTGGGTTGACCTTGTTGGATCTGGCAGGCCCCAGCCCATCCAGGCCTGATTTGCTCCTGACCTCGAAGCCTGGGGAGTCAGAGTCCCAGCTGCTGGGAGGAGTGGGAGGGAGAGGGAGAGACATGGGTGGCCAGAGAGCCCCCGAGGGGCTCCACTGGGGATGCAGGGGCTCAGCCAGCATTGCCATCCCGACACACGGGGTGCTTGGAGATGAACCAGGGCTGGGACCTGACGGTGGGGTCTCGGTGCCTGGGAGGCAGGGGTAGCTGTGACAGGGCAGGGGGCTGTTGCAGGGGTTTGCCCAGAGTCCTGCCAGCCTGGAAAAGGTAGTTTTGCTGTTGAATTGTCTGATTATTTGGGGCCGAGCGGCCTCCAGGGCTGAGGCAGGAGGTGCACATGGGGGCTGGGGGCTGGGGGCCGGGGAGCAGGAGCCCCAGGGGCTGGGGCTGAGCCGGAGCTTGCCAAGTGTCAGTCCAGCGGGAGGTGTGAGGGCCATGCTGACTAGCCGTGGGAGTGTGTGTCCCTCCTGTGCCTCAGTTTCTACAAGATGAGAGGCCGGGACCTTGGAGTCGGCCCCCACAGGAAGTGTGAGGTGCAGTGTGAGGCCAGGAGCTTCCCTGGGCCCCATGGGGGTCTGCGTGGTGGCTGGGGGTTTCTGCAACCCAGGCCTTGGTAACCCCCACAGCCCCTCCTGCCTTGGGATGGGAACGCTCGCAGGTGAGGGTGGGTTGAGGTTCAGGAGAAACCCAGCTGGGACCTGGGAACAGGGGCCCCACCTCAAGGACCCCCTGAACCCCGTGTGCAACCCAGCGGTGACCTGGAGAGGTCTGTGCAGGGCAGGTGCAGGGGAAGGGGTTCCCGGAGAGAGCACTTGGGAGAGACCCTCCCACCAGGGTCTCCGGGCCTCCTCCAGGACAGGCCGCTCCCCTCTGGCCGCCCCAGCCTCCTCCCAGCTCCTGCCAGGCAGGGGCCGCTGGCCGAGTGGGCACGAGGGGCCTGGGCCTCACCGCAACCCTCTCAGGTGAGTGCCATGGAGTCATTCACCTGGCTTACAGGGGAGGAAGCCAGGACAAGGGCTCAGGGCCGCGTCAGGGTAGCCTGGCCATATACAGTGCGAAGAAACTGGGATGGGGAAGAGCGGGCCTGGGCCAGGGCTGTGTGGGGGCCGCAGCTGTAGGAAGCCTCTCGGAGGGCCTTGCAGGGTAACCTGGGCACAGGGAAGCTCCACGCAGAGTGTGGGCCTCGCACCATGAGGGAACATCCTGCTGGCCCAGCCCAGCCCTCCTCACACCAGGGCCGCAGCTGCAGTGTGATACCCATGGGGCAGCCGGGAGGGGCTGGGCCACCACCTCACTGCGTCTGCCCCGGGCCCCTCCCACCCGCCTCACTGCGTCTGCCCCGGGCCCCTCTCTCCCTGCAGTTCTGTGAGGGGCGCTTGTTCTCCACCTGAAACGGAAATGCAGGGTCCCCGGCATTTCCCTGCAGCTCTGCTGGCCACATGGTGTGATGCACCGAGCAAGGCATGTCCCTGCCTGTGGCACCTGAGGGGCTCGCCAGGGTCGCTGCAAGTGAGGGCCTTCAGGAAGCCCCACCCTCACCCTCGATGCCCATTCCTGCTGCCCTCCTCCAGCCCAGCCTTCGGCCGATCCTCTTAGTCCCCCAAGGACCCCCAGGAACAACCGTGCACCCCAGATTCTGGGATTCAGGGGCTACGAACTTCTTTGAGGATGAGCCCCGCTGCCTTTGCCCTCCGCCCTCCACCTTCCATCCTCCTCTTGCTCTGCCCCAAAGGTGGAGCCTCCCAGGACTTCTTCCTCTGGGCCCTGCAGGATCTCAACTCTCCTTGTGAGCTCCCAGGGGTATTTCAGTACCAAGCCTAGAACCTGGGGCTGGCGTTTGTGGTTGACCTTGGTGGATGTGGCCGGCCCCAGACCACTGAGGCCTGAAAGCCCAGGGTGATGCCTCCTCAGCTCCTCTCTGTCCACAGGTGCAGCGTCATCTCCACGTCACCAACGCAGACGCAGATCGGGGCATGGATGGACAGCTGTAGCCAAGGGCAGCCCTGGTTCTGGCCTGGGACTGGTGGTGATGGGGGTTGGGAGCGGGCACGCACACACACTCCCCCAACCTCCTGTGCCTGCTCCGTTGGCACACATGGCAGGATTTTACTTTGTGGGGAAGATAACCACAGGGAGAGGAGTGAAAACCTTTATTTGGAAAAGTTGGCGACATGGATATGGTTCAGAGAAAAACACAGAAGGAGCAAAACTAACACGAACATAGAAAGGGCGCCTTTGATAACACGTCGAACACGTCACTGTTCTGAGGAAGGAGAGTTTTGCATTGTTTCTAGTAAGACACAGCCCTCTGTGGCACCAAGGGGCTCTCATGTCCAGTCCAGGCCCCAGTCTCTGCGGGAGGGAGGAGCGGATGGGGTTAGCACCTTTAATCTCGAGGGTCTTGAGTGCAGCCAGCGCCCCTGCGAGTACTCGCTGAGGTCGGGGTCAGTGCTGGTCAGCAGCAGCCCCTAGGGCTGTGGGGCCGAGGTCCAGGCCGGTCACCAGCAGGACACTCAGGAGACAGGGCCAAGTCGCTGAGATTTATGTCTACAGCGGCCTTCTGACCTTGGTTTCCCAAAACGAGACAGACTCCAATGGCTGCCTCAAGCTGAGGAGAAAAGCTTGCTTTGACTTTAATTGTAAAGTAACTGTTAGGTGAGGATTGGTGGGAAAAGCCGGCTATGGGGACAAAGGAGAGGGAGGTGTGTGCAGCACGGGTCCCGAGAGGGCGTCTGGCTCAGGCTGGTATGCTGCACAGAGGTGCCTAGGGAAGGAGCTGCAGGAGGGAGGGCGGGCAGGAGGGCCCGGGGCGGGGAGCCCAGGTGACGCCAACTTAGGGCTGAGCCCCAGAGGGCCCTGCACAGGTGACGCCAGCTCAGGGCTGAGCCCCGGCGGGCCCTGCACAAAGCAGGCAGCAGCGTTGTGTCCTGGCTTTCCAAGCTTTTCTTTAAAAAAAAAAAAAAATCTAGCGAATCAGGTTGGTCGGGAAAATTCGCATCACATTTTACTGTTTAGTGATGGGTGGGGAGGGGTGGGAGGACAGGGTTTGGGGCCTGCGTGCGGGGCGGCCTAGCCCAGGCCACCTTCCTGGAGACGGTCTGGTGGAAGACGCCGCGCAGCAGGGCCTGGTAGCTGGGGACACGGAACAGGTGGCGCTCGCCGTAGGCCACGTCGTACTCGGCCGTCTTGCCGGTGACCAGGACGCGGATGTGGGGCTCATTCACCTGGCGGCCCACGACCACCACGAAGATCTCGATGCCCGCTCGCTGGGCCTCCTGCACGGCCTTCTCGATGGCCGCGGGCGTGGCGCCCTGTGAGTTGCCATCTGAGAAGAGCAGCAGCCTCTTCTTTGCAGCGCCAGACGAGGCCTCGCGGTAGAAGCGGGTCACATAGCCCAGGGCGTCGTTGACGTCCGTGGCGTCGTTGATAAAGTCCATGGCATCGACAGCACTGGCCAGGGCCGTGTAGTTCTGCAGGAACTGCAGCGACGCCCGCTCTGGCCGCTGCTGGCCTGTGCCGCTGTACTGCACCACAGCCACCCGCACGTCGTGGGCGGGGTCCGTCCTGCCCGCCATGAGGAAGCGCTCGGCCAGGCGCTTGGCGAAGCGCTTGGTGGTGTCAAAGTTGTGGCTGCCCACGCTGGCAGAGCTGTCCAGCAGGATGGTGATGTCAGCGGGGGAGGAGAACGTGACTGCAGAGCGGGGTGGGCAGACGTTAGCATGAGCCGCAGTGGGCCGGCCAGAGGGCGTCCGAGCTCCCCAGAGAGGGCACGGCACGGTGGTGCTCAGCCACCAGAGTGAGCCATGCACCTGCTCTTGTGACCGCCAGGCCCTCCTCCCAGAGCCCCCTCCTCTCAGAGCCCCTGCCCCAGCCACGGTGCCCTCCTCCCCATGTGCCTGGGCCGCTGAGGTACTCACTGGGGCAGGTGTAATCTGGACACTTCTTATCTGTAAAAGAGAAAAACCATGCAGTGTGGGCCCACTGCTCCACCTATAACCCCTAGGAGATGTCCCAGGACCTCCGGCTGAGCACAGGGGTGGCCGTGCCCCTGGAGGTCACAGTGAGCTGGGAGGAGGCCTCTGTCTGGGACAGCCCTGGGCGCCCCGCGTGCACCTACACAGATCTGGGACAGCCCGGGCGCCCCACATGCACCTACACAGACCTGGGACAGCCCGGGCGGCCCGTGCACCTATGCAGACCTGGGACAGCCCGGGCGGCCCGTGCACCTATGCAGATCTGGGACACGCCTGGACGCCCCGTGCACCTACGCAGATCTGGGACAGCCCTGGGCGTACCTATGCAGATCTGGGCGGTGACATTCTTCAGGAAGGCGTCCTCCAGCAGCTCTGCATAGTTCTCCTTGACCAGCGAGAGGCCGGCCCGGCCCTGGGATGGTGCCAGGCCTTGGCAAGAAATGACATTGAGCTGGTCGGAGCCCGGGACGAAGTCAAACACGTCCTTGATGCCCACGGAGACCACCTGTGGGGACAGACAGTGTTGGTGTGGCGCAGCCCGCTCTGCCCTCGTCTTTCTGGGGACAAGACCACCCTGGCTGGCGGGGCGCCCTAGGCGGGGCAGGTGCAGCCTGGGGGTGGCCACCCCACCTGGACGCCTGGACTGCAGAGCACGTTGAGCGGCGTGGTGTCCCTCTGGGTGTCTGAGCGCCCGTCAGTGATGACTAGAGCGATGCGGTTGTTCGGGCTGGGTGGCAGCAGCTGGTCCCGCGTGTACTGCAGGGCCTCTCCTGTGAAAGTGCCGCCCGCCATCCACTGCAGGTTCTTGATGGCTCTGCACAGGAAGGGGCGGGAGGGGCGGTCGGGGCCAGGCCTGCCACGGGGCCGAGCCCACCTGGGATGAGGGGTCAGGGCCGATTCGCCGCGGGGCCAGGGGTCGGGACGAGGGGTGGGAGGGCCCTGGCCGTTTGTGGGCACTCACTCCTTGAGCTCCTGCACGTTCCGGATGCTGGGGCTGCGCAGGCTCACGTGCTCCTGCATCTGGCTGTGGCTGTACTGCACCACACCTGCGTACGACTGTCCCGGCTCAAACTGTGGGACCGGCGCCGGGGTCAGGACGGGAGCGCTACCCCAGGTCTGCATAAGCCTCCCAGGGATGACTCTGTTGGCTGCGGGTGCCCAGAGGGCGGCACAGCCCCCAGGACCTCAGGACCTGGGTCCCCTGTGACTGGCTCCGGTGCCCAGGGGGTGGCACAGCCCCTGGAACCTGGGTACCCCGCAAACCAATCTTCCTTGGTGGATGACGCCCTCGTAGGTTCTGTCCACGAGGGACAAGCCCACCCCCAGAACTCAGTACCCCAAACTGCTGGCCCTCAAGGAGAGGGGGGCCCCTCCCTCATCTGGGGTGCCTGTGTAGAATGGGCCAGCCTCGCCAGGTGGAGCTGGAGGCCCGGATGGACTGGCGCGTGCTTGGCATCCTCCTCACGAGCAGGGAAGTCACAGGGATGCAGCGACGGCCTCGGGAGGCTGAGGTCTGGCCCTGGCAGGGGCGGCTGGCAGGGCCGGGATGCACCTGCGCTGGGCAAACCCGGGAAGGGCGAGGCCTCACCTTGACCAGCTCGTCCCGGCTCAACCGGTCGATGACCTTGACGACGAAGTCCTTGGCAATCTCGAAGTTCTGCAGGCCGATGCTCTCTGAGCTGTCCAGTACGAAGAGCAGGTCGATGGGGCCGCACTTGCATTCTGCAGGCGGGGGCAGTGTCAGCAGAGCACGCCCCGCCCCTCCACCGCCCTGGCCCCGCCCCTCCACCGCCCTGGCCCCTCCCCTCCTCCGCCATGGCCCCTCCCCTCCTCCGCCATGGCCCCTCCCCTCCTCCGCCCTGGCCCCTCCTTGGCTGCCACGTCATCGCCTGACACTGGTCCCGCCTGTCTCAGCCCTAGACGAGCCCACCCCCTCCAATGGCCCCCCAATGGCCGCTCCACTCGGTGGCTGGTCAGGGCCTGCGTTGCTCAGCCAGGCTGGGCGTGGGGCCTGTGGGCCAGAACGATGGAGCAGGGACCCCCAACCTGCTCCTGGTTATTTCAGTTATGGGTGAAAGATGGAGGGGCCCAGCCCAGCACCCGGGACTCTGCTGGCTTGGAGCAGACCCCAGAGGGGTGGACAGGTGCAAGGAGCTGTGGGCAGGGACCAGGGTGCCACGTGCTGTCCTGTGACATGCGTGGGACCCAGGCCTCGCTCCCCCACCCCCGGGATCCATTCTCTCAGAAGCCAGAGCACAGGTCTCACCACAGCAAGCTGAGGAGAAGAGAAAGGGTCAGTTAGACCATAGTCAGGGCCCCATCCTGCCCACGTCAGAAAGACTCCTGTTCTCAGGGCAGCCTCCCCCCTTCCCTGGCCTCCCTCCCAGCCTCCCCGCCTCCCCGCCTCCCTGCCTCCCTGGCCGCCCTCCCCACGTGGCAGCTCTGCGCGGCACCGGGGACTCTCAGCCTGCACGGGGACCTGGGGGCCTGGGAGGGCTTCGGAGGTCGGTAGGGGCTGGCTGAAGAGCCTCCTCAAGGATGTACTCAGAGACCCGGGCCCCCAACAGTGGAGAGACCCTTCTAGGAGTGGAACAGGCCGGGCTGGGGCCCTGCTCTCCCTAAGAACAGCCTCTCAGAGATACTCACAGCACATTTTCATGATGATGTCCAAAATCTCGCATTCCTGGGGAGGGAGAGACGAGGGTCCTGAGGCCATGGACAGCCCCTCCCAGCGGGGACTGTGGGCTACTGGGTCTCCAGGTCACCCTCCCCAGGGCCCCCACAGGGCTGGGTTTGGGCACGGGGTTCTTTGCAGGTGTGCCCAGCTCTGCCCACTACACCCCTGCTACACGGCTGGACCCCTGATGTGGTCACAGAAACAGCACTGTCATGGGTCTCCTCGTGGCCACCATGGGTCCCCTCATGGTCCTCATGGATACAGGCCCCCCCATGATCCTCACGGGTCCCCCCATGGCCGTCACATGTCCCCCCATGATCCTCACGTGTCCCCCCATGGCCATCACGTGTCCCCCCATGATCCTCACGTGTCCTCCCATGGCCGTCACATGTCCCCCGTGGCCGTCACGTGTCCCCCCACGGCCACCACGTGTCCCCCCATGATCCTCACATGTCCCCCCACAGTCATCGTGTGTCTTCATGGCCGTCACAGGTCCCCCCATGATCCTCATGTGTCCCCCCCACGGCTGTCGTGTGTCCCCCCATGATCCTCACGTGTCCTCATGGCCTGGCACCAGCTCTTCTTCCACAACCCACCCCCCTTGTGAGCAGCGTCTACAGGAGCTCCCACGGACAGGACCCACACCCCAAGGGACGGAGGCTGCAGTGGTTGCCCCCAGCGATGTTCACAGAGCCCCACTTACGTCTGGCCCGGGCGGTCCTGGGTGTCCTGGGGGTCCCTGTCCGAGAAACAGGGTAGAGGAGCTCTGAGGGCGAGATGCCCACTGAGCTTCCTGAGCTGAGACAGGCCCCACCCCCGGGACCCCTACTCCACATCAAGCCCACCCCCCCACCCCCCCCTGCCCAGCCCCTCGTCCTCAGTGAGGGTCCTGTGAGGGCAGCTGGGGCTTCGCTCACTGGTGGTCCAGGTGACCATCCCAGGTGGGGCCCACCCTGAGGACCTGCTGTCTCCCTGGGCTCAGCTCTGCTGCCCTGGCCACCACCCCGACCCTGGCCGCCACCAGACCCTGGCGACCGGTGCCTCCCACCCCCAGAGCCTCCCAGATGACATGCTCCCCCAAATTCCCTCCCGCCGCCTCCCGCTCTCCCAGCCCCTTCCAGCATTCCCCAGCCCCAGCATCCAGCGTCCCAGGCGCAGCCCACCGTGGCCTCACCCAGCCACACCCACCCACCTGGGGTCCCTCGGGGCCCCGGTACCCCTTTGCTCCTTTGACTCCTCGGGGTGCAATGTCGTTGTTCTGGAAGGAAACAGCGTTGTGTCAACGGGCTGTGCACCGTCTGGGCATCTGCGCACTGGCCCCGTCCACAGAGCGTCTAGCAGCCAGGGCCCATGAGGCCTCCCACCAGCCGGTCCTGGTCCACTGCCCTTCGAGGGCCAACCCTCTGTGGTTCAGGTGGACTCAGGGCTGGCCCTGCCCCCGTCCACACTTACGTCATCTCCGGGGTCCCCGGCTTCCCCCTCGTCCCCCTTGAGGCCGGGGTAGCCCTTCGTGCCCTGTAGTGATGGGAGAGTGCTTGGTTATCATGGGTTTTATTTTGTTTTTAGGAAGCAGAAAGTTTAAAAGGAAAAAAATAAAGATAAGGGAGGCACTCTTCCCTTCCCCACCACACACGTTTCCTGGGCTGGAGAAACCGGGTCCTGGGGTGGCCTAGGGAGCCGTGGGGCGGCCTCTGGGGCTGGGCCTGCCCTGTTCACCGAGGGGAGCATCGGTCCGTCACAGGTCCTCCCGTGATCCTCATGTGTCCCCCCCATCGGCACAGCCAGGGGACCCACGGGCCACACCACAGCGGGAGCCTCGCAGGGCCTTGGCCACGAGCCTTGGCTTCTGCTGGAGCTGATGCCGACTGGGGCTGTGGCGGGTGCCCGTGTGTTTGCTCGGGAGCCTGTTTACACATGTGTGTTCCCACGTGCGTGTCCCTGTGACTGTGAATGTGTGTGTGCCCACAGCCAGATGGAGGAGGGGGTGTACTCACGTTTATCCCGGGAGGGCCCCTGTTGCCCGGATACCCCTGTCACGGAAAAGCAGGGCGGTGATGCTGGGTTCTGATTGAGAGGGGAGGCTGTGAGGGGCACTGCGGAAGGGCCTGAGCTGACAGAATCCTGGCCATGGACTTCCTGGGCCAGCCGGCGGTCCTGGGGCCAACCCGCCCACCCAGGAGTGCCCAGTCCGCTAAAGAGGGTGTTGCAGGCGGCTTGGGGCATGTTCCTGTGGGCTCAGCCTCTGGGCACTTACGGGGAAGCCAGGGAAGCCCTCGGTGCCATTTCCAGGGGGGCCGTCTTCACCCTGGGGGAGCACAGTAGCCGTCACCATGCGAATCAGCCAGGCCTGGGATACCCACTGACCAGCATGGGCCCGGGAGCACTGACCCCACAGAGCCCCTCCCTCCCCTGGGGCCACCCTGCTGGTCCCCGTGGACCCTGGGACCCAGACCTCAGGGCAGGAGGGGCCCTGCCGAGGCAGCCTCTGGCTCAGGTGCTGACTGTGGCCAGGAGCCAGTGATGCTGCGAGCGCTCCCGGCCCAGTCAGGGACCCCAGGTAGTTCCACAGTGCAGGGCTGGGGCTCCCCAGGGCCTCTGGCAGCCAGGCCTCGGCCCCAGGGCCCGAGCTGTTGGACACTCACCCTCTCACCCATCAGCCCAGGGTCTCCAGGGGGTCCAGCAGGTCCTGGGGCTCCTCTGGCACCCTGAGGAGGAAGAGGGAGGCGTGAAGGGAGCAGGCCCAGGCGTGGTGACCTTGGAGGGAAGTAGGGCCCTCCTGGGGCCGGGAGAGGTCCCAGCGGGAGCCAGGACACCCAGGACCATGGGGTCCTCAGAGGACGCGGGGCAAGCACCAGGCAGAGAGTGGGTTCTGGACCCTCAGGCCCCTCCTGGGTGGCGGGCGTGGGTGGGGAGCGGGACTCACCTCGGAGCCTGGGGGACCCTCATCGCCTCGGTAGCCTTTAGGTCCGATAGGACCAGCCTCGCCCTGTAGAGAGATGGATGTGGCACGTTGGACCGCAGCCCTCACCCAGCCCTCAGGCCTGAGCCCCCCCTGACCCTGAGCTGAGGGTCTCGGACCGTGAAGTGTCAGGGCCCCCAGGCTCCGGCCCTGGTCCAATCAGCACAGGGGGCGAGCCAGGCCCACTCTTGGGTCTGATGAAGGGCCTGGGCACGAGTGTTGAAACCTCTTTCAGATGACTTCAGTGGGCGCCTGGCTGGTGCCTTAGGCCCCCATGGAGGGGTGAGGCTACAGGTCCCTGGGCCGCAGACCACCTGCCCCTTCTCCCATCAGAGTGGCCCCAGACTGCCCTCCCTCATGGTCCCCTTTGGGCCTGGCCTGGTCCCCTTAGCCCACCCCCAACTGCAGGACCCGCTGTGGGTTGAGCCTGGACACCACCCTGCCCCCACCTGCACCTGAGGCTGCCTGCTGGACTTCCTTGGGTCCCCCACATCTCATGAGGACCCCCTGTGGGGTCTATTTCCAGAGCTGGCTCCAGCCTCCACCCTTGAGGGCCTGCTCCGTGGACGATCCAGTGGTGAGTCCCTGCCCTTCTGGGTCTAGCCCAGGCGCCCAGGCACTTCCCAATGCAGCCAGCTGAGCCAAGAAGGGAGCCGTGTGCACACCTGGCCCTGGTGGGCCCCAGCCATGAGCCTGGTCGGACGCCTGTCCCTGGCCTGTGGTTAGGCTGATGCTTCGTGATGAGGCCTGTCCTGGTGGTTCAAATGTTTACAACTTCCCCACTACCAGACTTGGCCCATTCACCAGCCTGACCCGTGGCCTCCACCAGGCAGACGGGCGGCACCTAGTGTATTGCTCTCCCTACCCGACTGTGAGCATCCAGCCCTGGCTGTGAAGCTCCTGCACCCTGCGTGGTCAACACCCCCGCAGTGTTAGGACTGCACGCTTGACTGGGGACTTTGCACACAGGCCTCAAGGAGGTCCAGAAGCCCACCAAACTTGGGGTTCACAGGGGTTAGTCTGGTACCCTGAGACCCTGCCTTGGGAACACGAGAAGGGGAGCCAGGAGGGAGGATGGAAAGGAGGTCTCTGTGCCCTGGGCCAGGTGAGTGGGAGGCAGAAGGCCTGGACCTCACCACACACGGTCAGAGTGTGCCACAGGGAGCAGGAGGCCAGACTCGGCAGCTTCTGCAGAGCGGCTGCAGAGGCAGCTCACTGGGGGCACCTCCCGGGACCAGCCCTGAGGGCCCAACCACTTCTGGTGTCCACACAGGGAGAGGCCCGTGCTGGGCGGGGTGGAGGGGAGCGGTAAGGCTGGCAAGAGCTGAGCAGGGAGGTGCCCAGAGCAGCGAGAGCCCAGGAGGCCAGCTAGGAGCCCAATGTCCCGATAGACAAATGTGGTTCCAAAGCCACCTATCCACATCCCAGGCCCCAAAAGGCCCCCGGGAGGCTCCAGGTGAACAAGTGCCTGCCTCGGCGAGGCAACTGTGAGTCAAGGGTAACGTGGTGCCCTGGTCTCAGGCACTGGGGGAACCTCCTCCAGCACAGCAGCCTAGGGACTGCTCCCAGACCCCAGGCACGGGACCAACCAGCCCCTGTGCAGCCTGCCCCATGACACTGGAGGTCCTGCAGCCGCCTGCTCACAGGACTGCCTCTCTTGTCACAACTCTTTGAAAGTGGCTTTGTTTTTTCTTATAGTGGCTATTAATTATTTTGAAAACTGAACATATAAAACAGACAGGGTGTGGTCAGAATTCTCCGAGCAAGTCCTGGCCTCTGAACGCTTTTCCCACTGAGACTTTCGGCTACCAAGGCCTTGAGCAGCCTCGCAAGCCTGGAACCTGGCCCTGGGCCGTCCCCTCCCCACCACCTGTCACTGGCTGCGTGGCCTCTTCCATGCACTGCGCCCTGCACTTGGCCCTCTCCTGCGGTGACCACACAGGAGGTCAGATCAGCCTCAGGGCTGGAGCCCCGGGAGCTCAAAGAGCAGAGGATCAGAGGCCGAGGCCGTGCACTTCCCCAGGAAGGTGTCGGGAGCCCTTTCTGCCCCTGCCATGAGCCGCACGCAGGACCAGGTGGACGAACGGCCCAGACCTTGCCTGCCAAGCCCTGCTCTGGTCCTAATCTATGACACAGGTGTTTTTAACAGCTGTGTAACACCTGTTGGCACCACAAAAGCACGATTTCACCTCGTGCATAGAAATACAAATGTGACTTGCACTGGGACAGCCTCTCCCATCTCCCTGGGTCTGAGGCCCCGTCTTGCTGGACGTCTGAGACAGCTGCCATGCCTGCTGCCATGCCCGCTGCCATGCCCAGGGTCTGGCCTTATGTGTGGCAGGTGGGCAGCTACGCACATGGAGCTGTAAGGTTGATTTGTCCACAGAAGCAGACAAGCTCGGGGAGTACACACTTGCTGTCTCTGGGCGTGACCGTGTGGAGGCCTTCCTGTCCCCGTGGGGCAGGTGAGCTCCAGGAGGATGCAACAGCCCAGCCCAGCCTGCGGGCAACACCACAGTGGATTCACCATCATGGCAGTCATCAGAATGGGGGAAGAGACAGAAAGCCACGCGGCGTGCACAGCGATTCCAGAGGCTCGGAGAAGGGAATTTAGAATGAGATGAGAGTGCATTTTCATCCCGACACCCCGGGATTCTGGAACCTTCCATAGCCTCACACTCCCCAGTTGACCTCCAGGCACAGTCATGCCTGGCCCCTGACCCAGAAAAACAAATGCTGACCAAGCTCCCACAGTGTCTCCCAGGGGCTCCAAAGCCTCTTCCTCACTGCAAGGCACCCTTGCCCCAGACGGGTGCCCGGACAGCGCTTCTCCATCTGGGGCTGAGCGTCTGAGCGTCGGGCCCCCGGGCGCTGGGCCTGCCCTCACCAATCCACACCAGCCCGGCCCATGCTGTGCCTCACCCCCAGGAGCCGGCTCCCATGCAGGGACACCCACGAGATCTACGGGAACACAGACGCCCTCGAATGGAAATGAAGAGACCCCCAGTGCGTGAGCTGCTGGAGCACTTCTACCTCCAAAACCCAAATTGGCCAATGCCCCCCAACCCCACAGGGTCTCCTACCGGGTCTCCAGGGACACCAACGGGGCCTTCTCTTCCCTGATCACCTTGTGGGCCAGCTTCACCCTGAGGAGAGACGAGCAGTGAGTGTGGAGCTGGGCCATCCTTGGAGAGGACAGCTGCCAGGCACGCTGGGAGCCAGAGCGTGCTATCCAGGTGGTCACTGGGCTGCTCCGGACTTCCCTCCCCACACGGCTCCTTCCTGGCCTCCCCAGGCGTTTCCTCGGCCCACGTGTGTGGCCATCAGCGTGGCTGGCTGTCTTCACTCAGGAGGCCGGCAGCTCTCCTGGGGCCCCAGAGGCGTCCCTGCGTGCATCCCTGCTTCTCCAGTGAGCTCTGCAGACCTGGCAGGTGTTTGTAGCCACAGACTTGCGGCCTGCTGGGAAGCCAGAGCTGTGTGGCCGGCCCTTCCTCTGGGCTCTGCCTGGCTGTCAGTCTCATTCCCTGATCTCAGAGGAGTGGGCCTGGAAGGCGGTCTGAGTCACTAAGTCACACAGTCCCTGCTTTGACGTCCCCCCGCCCCTCCACGGGGCTGTGTGCTTCTGGGGAGCTCCCCGGGAGGAGGTCAGAAATCCCCCATCCCCCTTCGGGGAGCCAAACCCCTCGGTGGCGAGACTGGCCCTAGCTCAGCTCCCCGGCCCTGCTGGAGCCCCGCCCGACTGTCAGCACACGACAGCTGCATGTCCTGATTGTCGGACGAGGGAGCACCTGGGGGTGCTGCCTCTGAGGCCTGGCGGCTCGGCTGGGCACAGCAGGGCATTCTTCCCCCCTCACTCTGCCTGAGCCCGGCAGGACTGAGACACCCAGAATCTGCCCCGCCCCGCCCCGGGCCCAGCACAGTCACAGGGACAGAGAAGGGCCCTGTGCTTCTGCATCCTGAGGCTGGGCTGTGGGGTGGCCCTAGTGAGGCCCACGGCCATGGAGCTGAAGGTGGGGGGTGGCCTCTGGGGCCGCCAGAATCTCTGCTTTGGGGTGAGGTTTCTATGTCAAGACTTCCCAGGCAGGTGCCCCGCTGGCCTAGCTTCCCACCTGGGGTTCTGACCCAACTTCCTCACGCTGGGAATTTTAACAAAGGAAAATTGTTCCAAAGAAGAACCCAGCTCGGAGGCAGAAATGTGGACGCCGCCTGGTGGGAAAGTGGGCACCGGGCCCACGGGCAACGCCTTCACACGAAACAGGTCCCAGCATCAGGCACGTGGCTGGGCGCCGGCTTCAGGGGCTGCCCTCCCTGACGGCATGTGAATGGGCTGGCCAGGTCGAGGGGCGACAGGGGCTTCGTGGCATGTCCTGTGGCTCCGGAGGCCTAAACCAGCCCCAGCATCTGCCTGCCCCTTCCTGGGGTGGGTCCCAGGTCCAGGAACTGTGACTCACAGGGTCTCCTCTTGGTCCCCGCGTGCCTGGGGTCCCCCGTGGTCCTCTCTCTCCAGGGCCGCCCTGAGTGGACAGACACAGAGGGTGAAGCCTCAGCTGCTGGAACTCACGCCCAGCTGGGGTGGGGCTTGAGGCCTGGCCTGGGCCGACTCCCCCAGCAGGACCCCTGGGAGGTGCCATCCCTCCACCTCATGGCCCACAGTTCCAGAGGCCGGAATCTCCTGGTTGCCCAGGTCCCACCCGTTCCGAGCCTACGGGAAGAGGCGTCCTGGACGTGTGGGTGAAGAAACCCACTTGTCTGGGGCAGGGGGCCGTGACTCTCAGTGCTGGGAGTACCGGACTGGGCCACAGAGGCCACGTCCACAGTTACACAGTGAGGCGAACAGTGCAAGCCAACAGCGCAGGCCGCCCCTGCCCCACTCACCCGCTCCCCGGGGGCACCGTCAGGTCCTGGGTTCCCCTGCGATGAAGAGAAACAGACGCCGGCGTTAGTCTGGTGGACACCCTGTATTTGGTCTCAGGGATGTGGAGCAGACCCCGAGCAAAGAGGATCGGAGGCTGAGGCCGTGCACTTCCCCAGGAAGGTGTCTGGAGCCCTCACTCACCTCGTCACCCGCCTCTCCTTTCTCTCCGGGAGGACCAGGCTCTCCTGGCTCGCCCTGTGGGGAACAAGGGTAGAATGGTCACTCCATCTCCTTGCCTTCCCTGGGCCCATGCCCGGCATCTGTGGGGCCTGTGCACCTCCTCACCTCGTCTCCAGGTGGTCCTGAGCTCCCTGGTCTCCCCGCCTCCCCGTCAGCTCCAGGCTCACCCTGGGGAAGACCGGGGGGTCACACACGCTCACAGGGGTGTGCACCAGGGGTGCAGCCGCCGGAGGCCACGTCCAGGGCCCGCCTCACCGAAACCAGGCCCTCCCTCTGACCAACACCTGAGAGCCCAGATCCCCCAGCACCCTCAGCCATCCACAACCCTGCACAAAAACCTCCTGGAATGCTCCAACCTTGTTCCCTATGAGGCCCAGCCAAGGGCCATCTTGTCTGAGGGGCAGGACTCGGTTCCCATTAGAGAAGGCACAGTTTTGCCAGGCTGGCAAATTGGCAAACTCAAATCTAGGGCCTGGAGGGCAATCTGGGAACTCAAAGATGAGATTTGGAAACCGTCTGCTGGGTTCTAGGAGCTCGTCCGGGAACATTTGGGGTGGGGTCAGCATTCGCCCTTGTCTTCCCCAGCACTTCCAGTTTCAACAAAGAAACTCCAGAGAAAACACCAGCCACGGCAGACTCAGCTTTAAGTCAGACTAAAAAGCTCCTTCTCCCGCCTTGCGCTCCCGCCTTGCACTCCTGCCCTCCCGCAGCACTCCTGCTGCCCGCCTGCCCTCCCACCTGCTTGGCGCCCTCAGTGCCACCTGGCCCATTCTCAGTTCTGAGAGCCATTCTGGGCGGCGGCTCACAGGCTGGGAGTGACGCGGTGCGGTCCCATTTGTGCAGAGCGAGCGGCAGGTGCGGGGAACAGAATGGCGGAGGCCTGAAGGCCCTTGGGCTGCAGGGAAGGCTCCGGGCGGGAGCGCAACGGCAGCTATTCCCACGCTGGGCCCTGTGCCCGCCACTCCCCTGCCTGCCTCCAGCCTCCACCAGCTCCTCCCCTCTGAGGCCGCATGGGTGGCCGACCTGCTCGGACCAGGACTTGCTTCCGGGAGCGGTTTCCGATTCAGCATTTGGCCAATCGTGAAGGCCCTGGCCCTCCAGGGGCCGCGAGTCACTCACCTTTTCTCCTTTCAGTCCAAAGGCGCCGGGGTCTCCCTTGGGTCCGGGGGGTCCTTGAATACCCTGGAGAGAGGAGGGCAGCATGACCACCAGCAGAGGCCACCGCGGCCTTTGGCAGCAGCCCCAGGCCGCCCAGACGAAGTCAAAACTGAGTCCACACGTGGTGCTGCTTACAGCGCTAGTTTTAAAATACCAGTGAGAGGAAGTGACTTACGTCAAACCCGGGCGAGCCCTTGCAGCCTGGCAGGCCTGGGTACCCCATCTCCCCCTGGAAAGAGGAAGAAAAGCAGAAAATCTGAAGGCCAAGTGGGTAAACCAAGGCCTATCACCTGTCAGACTTTGCGCTCTCCGTGCCCTCCCTGGAAAGCCCCACCTAGCAGACAGCCCCCTGGGGTCACCTTCACACCATCCACCCCACCCCTCCCCGTCCCTCCCACCGGGGTCACCTCACCCCGTCCCTCCCCACCTCTCCCCTGCTCACCTTCACACCGTCCACCCCACTCCTCCCCGTCCCTCCCGCCGGGGTCACCTCACCCCATCCCTCCCCGTCCCTCCCCACCCCTCCCCGCCCCTCCCCACCCCTCCCCCGTCCCGCCCCTGGTCACCTTCACACCGTCCACCCCACCCCTCCCCGTCCCTCCCGCCGGGGTCACCTCACTCCGTCCCTCCCCGTCCCTCCCCACCCCTACCCTGGTCACTTTCACACCGTCCACCCCACTCCTCCCTGTCCCTCCCGCCGGGGTCACCTCACCCCGTCCCTCCCCACCCCTCCCCGTCCCTCCCCTGGTCACCTTCACACTGTCCACCCCATCCATCCCCTGGTCACCTTCACGCCGTCCACTCCGTCTCTCCCCATCCCTCCCTGTCCCTCCTTGTCCCTCCCTGTTCCTCCCGAGGTCACCTTCACGCTGTCCACTCCATCCCTTCCCATTCCTCCCCATCCCTCCCCATCCCTACCCATCCTTCCCCTGGTCACCTTCATGCTGTCCAACTCATCTCTTACTGTCCCTCCTACCAGGGTCAGCTTCACTCCATCCCTCCCCATCCTTCCCGACCCTCCTCGTCCCTCCCTGTCCCTCCTCATCCCTCCCTGTCCCTCCTTGTCCCTCCCCATCCCTTCTCATCCCTCCCAGTCCTTCCTCGTCCATCCCCATCCCTCGTCATTCCTTCCCCGGGTAACCTTCGCGCCATCCACTCCGTCCCTCCCATCCCTCCTTATCCCTCCCCTGGTCACCTTCACGTCGTCCACCCCATCCCTCCCCGGTTACCTCCCCGTCCCTCCTCATCCCTCCCCATCCACCCCATCCGTCCCCAGTCACCTTCACGCCGTCCACCCCGTCGATGCCACGCTTGCCCTTCTCTCCCTGTGAGGCGGGAAAACGAAGGCAGGGGTCAGATGCAGGTCAGACATGCTGCCGTGGGGGCAGAACTCCCCCCTCCCAGCAGCCCACACTCACCTTGTAGCCCTTGGGTCCCCTGGAGCCCTGCGGAGACAGGAAGAGGATGTGAGGGGGTGTTTGGGGTGGGGAGGGCAGAGCAACCTTGGCTTAGGCCCACACAAGGCAGGGGCTCCAGTGCCCCCAACCCAAGGGGGCAACGTCACTGCTGAGAATCATGGGGTCTGACAGTGATGGGGAGGGGTCACTCTGCAGAGGGTAACCGCCGTGGGACCCCCCACTCTGCAGAGGGTAACCGCCCATGGGACCCCCACTCTGCAGAGGGTAGCCGCCCGTGGGACCCCCGCTCCAGAGAAAGTAACCGCCGTGGGACCCCCATGGGACCCCCACTCTGCAGAGGGTAACCGCCGTGGGACCCCACTCTGCAGTGGGTAACCGCTGTGGGACCCCCCACTCTGCAGAGGGTAGCCGCCCGTGGGACCCCCGCTCCAGAGAAAGTAACCGCCATGGGACCCCCGTGGGACCCCCACTCTGCAGAGGGTAATCGCCCGTGGGACCCCGCTCTGCAGAGGGTAACCGCCGTGGGACCCCGCTCTGCAGAGGGTAGCTGCCCGTGGGACCCCGCTCTGGGGTGGGGTGAAAGTGACACAAGTGCCCCTGCTGGGTGCCCGGGTGGCTGTCCTTGTCCTTCCAGATGGAGGGGACGGGGAGGGGTGGTGGAGCGGGTCTGCCAGGCATGTGGTCTCCTGTCAGGGACGCTGTCCTCATCCCCGGGGACACCCTCGTCCAGGATGGCACATCTGCGCCTGGAGGGACCAGCCCCGAGGTCGAGCCTCACTCACCTTCTCCCCACGGCTCCCTTTTTCTCCCTACACGCCCCGCGGAAGAAGAGGAAGAGAAGGCTTGTTAGTGCCGCGCAGGGCTGAGGGCACCGCCGGGCTCGGGCGAGGAAAGCTGGGGCACGTACCTTCATCCCCTGGTACCCAACAGGTCCGAGGTCCCCGGGTCTTCCCTGGAACACAGGAGGAAGCGGTGAGACACCCCTGGAGGGGCAGGGGCAGGGACCAGTCCCACCCTGCCCCACACCCCTCCCTCCAGCCCAGGCCTGGTGAACCCGAGAGAGCCGCCCTGCTGCACGGGGCCCACGGTGCCGAGGGGCTCCAAGGTGGAGCTGGGGGAGGGAGGTCTATGGATAGGATTTGGGCCAAGGAGCCACAGCAGAGGCCCCAGATGGTGCCGGCCTGAGCACTCTGGGCACCTCCCCACCCAGCCCCTCCCTGGCAGATGGGCTCAGGGGCTGCCCAGGGGGCTGTGTGGAAGGAGGGCTGGGCTGTGGCCCCTCCAGGCCTGCTCCCACCCATAAGGAACAGGCAGAGTGACTTTGGCACTCAGAACCCAGACACTCTTCCAGAAGTTTCCGAGGCCTAGTCGTTCCCCGCCTCCAGCTTCTTAGGGCCCCCACCCCACAGTCAGGCACTCACAGGATCTCCGGCTTCTCCCTTCTCTCCCGGGAGCCCTGGCTTGCCTCGTTCTCCCTGGAACATAAAACAGGTCAAGGTTGGGGGCAGTCCCGTTTCTTTCTAAAAAGCTGGCTCACAAAACAGGTTTTTAAAAACACACTTCATCCAGTCTTCAGGGATCACAGGGCTTTAAAGCACCTTCCCCATCACTCCTGGTCAGCCTGGGTCTGGGAGCTCCACCCCGCACGCCAGCTCCCTGCACTCCCTGCCTCCGTTCCTGCTGACCCCCAGGCACGGGCGGGACGGATGTGCAGCACAGAAGCCCCCCAGGCCCACGGCTCGACCCCCAGGATATGGCCATGGCCCGCAGCTGCTGGGTTTGATGATTATTAGGAGAAGCCAGAAATCTGAAGCCCATGAGCAGCCTCGTGGCAAGCTGCAATTATCAGCAGCTAATTCTAACGTTTAAGGTCATCCTGTGTGAGCCACACACGACTGGGGGCCCCACGTTCTCACCCTCCGACCCCCAGAAAGGTCCTTCTGAGCAGAGTGCGGCTGAGGGCAGGGCAGACAGAGACACCCTCAGAAGCCCCCAACGCCCCCAGGGCAGCCCACACCCTGCACGGGCCAGAACCTGCCTGCTGGACCCTCCTGGTGGACTTGGGTGCCCAGGAGGCTTTGGTCCCGCCACCCCCACTCCCAGGCCCCAAGCTGCAGGGACACCCCACAACACACGAGGAGCAGGAGTGACCACTCACCTCGAAGCCAGGGTCGCCCCGGAGCCCCGGAGGTCCTCTTGCAGGCTGCAAGGCAGAGGGGACGGTCAGCCCGGACCCCAGACTCAGGTTCTCAGGGTGCAGGGCGCAGGGTCAGGGGTGGGGGGCCACACTCACCTGGCATTCGAAGGAGCAGCACTGTGGGGGGGAAGGCGTGGAGACGAGTCAGTGGGAAAGGCACAGACACGTGGCCGGGACACCCAGGGTGACATGTGACCCAGGCACATGGGCAGACGGACACACGGGTGGACACACAGGCGGACACACGTCCCAGGCACACGGGCAGACGTGCAGGGGGACACACATGCCAGACATGCAGGGGGACACACGTCCCGGGCACACGGGCAGACACATGGGCAGGCACGCAGGGGACATGTGTCCCGGGCACATGGGTGGCTGTGCATAGGGACACGCATCCTGAACACCAGGTGGACGCGTGGGTGGACGTGTGCGGACTGGTGGCTGGGGGTTGGCGGGGAGGGCTCTTACCACTTGCTCCACGTTATTTTTCTGAAAAGAGAAATGGAAGTGTAGAATTACTTTCCACCTGGGGCCACCGTGGGCCTCCCCGTCTCCCGGGCAGGGGCCTCACGATCATGTCCACGATGGTGTCGATGGTCTGGCTGATGACCTCCTCCGCGTCGCGGCTCTGGCCCCAGTCAGCCGCCGTGAAGTTGCGCCGGTACGTGTGGTCCGTGGCGATGATGCTCAGACGCGGCTCCTGGGGGCAGTGTTCAGGGCGGGCTGAGCAGGGCTGGGACCCCTGACGGCCGGGCCGCTTCCCACAGGGCCAGAGCGGGGGCTGGGGCGCTCCAGGCTCCTCAGCAGGAGGGGCTGGCCTCTCAGGGGCAAGGGTGGCCGGCTGGAGTCCCCACACCCTCCTGAGGACCAAAAGATGGTCCCAGCTGCCGAGGGCCTTGCAGCCGCCACTCCATGAGGTTGGGGGCATCTGCGGGGCGGGCGGTGCCTACCAGGTGGTCGGGCGTGATGGCCACTGAGAAGACTTTGACGCCCAGGTGCTTGGCCTCGTTCACTGCGTCCTCCAGCCCCCCGCATGGCTCCTTGTAGCCCTCCAGGGGGTGCCCGTCGGTCACCACAATCAGGTACTTGTTCTCCTTTAGGTGGGAGCCCCTGGACAGGAGAGGGCAGCATGAGACCCCGAGACTAGGTGGGGGAACTGGAGGGAGACCCAAGCCCATCTGGGAGGTGCAGGTCCCTGTCCCATCGCGAGAAGCTGTTTCTGTTTGCTGATCCTGGCTGTACCGTGAGGATTACTAAAAAGAACCTCACCGTGGGGACTAATGCTCTGTGGCTCTCATTTCTCTAAACTGCTTTGGAAAATTCACGCCCTCCCAGGAGAGGCACCCATGACCCCAAAGGAGGCTTGGTTCCTGCGGTGCCCCGGGGCACAAAGTCCCCCGGCCAGTGAGTGGAGGCTGAAAGGGGCAGGGAGGGCGCCCTCCGAGATGCCCGCCTCGTCTACCCACAAGCTGCCTCAACTGAAGGCTGCTGTGTCACTACGGCTTTTGCAGGAAATGGGTGTGATGAGCAAACAACAGGGCGATCCCAGAGTGCCCCAAATCAAACCCCCCAAAGGGAAGGTGAGAGCAGACGGAAGGAGGGCAGCGTCACAGGGCAGTGGAGCGGGCTGCTGGGGACACTGAGCATGTCGGCCAGCAGGGCGAGCTCATTAGGAGGAGTCATATCTGTCTGTGGCTTCCACGGCGGGGCCACACTCTGACATGCGCGGCCACGTCCCCCACGCACCCCCTGCAGAGAGCAGACGACTTCCTGGCGACTCCAAGTCCCCCAGGTCCCAGCTTGGCACCAACTCTGGCGGGAGGTGGGCACAACCACTGGAAAGTGAGTGTCTGGCCCACGCCGGCCGTGTGGGCCTCTGAGACCGACCTCGGGAGAGGCTCCCCCCGTACCGCTCGATGGACAGGGCAGCCCCGGGACCCCCACTGTGATCCTGAGGCCTCGGGAAGGGCTGGGCGTGGGGAGGCCACGTTCCCCTCCAGACACTCTGGGGCTTGCAGCCCCTCCCCCCACATCTGGACACTGGACTGGGATGAGAGGAAACCCCTCAGTCCAGAAAAATCCCCGAGAAAGCAAACGAAACTCAGCGCGTGCTTCAGGTCTGATGAGAGTCAGCTTCAGTGATCCTGGCCCAGCTCGGTGTTGATGCTGTGGGGCAAACCAGCCCTGTCTCTCTGCCTCTCGGTCTCTCGGCCTCTGTTTCTCTCTCTGTCTCTGTCTGGCCCTGTCTCTCTGTCTGTCTCTGCACTTCTCTCTCTGTCTCTCTGCCTCTGTCTTTTTCTATCAGTCTCTGTCTCTCTGTTTCCCTCTCTCTCTCTCTCTCTCTGTCCCTGTCTGTCTCTGTCTCTCTGTCTCTGTCTCTCTGTCTCTGTCTCTCTCTGTCTCTGTCTCTGCTGTCTCTATTCCCATCTCTGTCCCTCTGTCTCTGTCTCTCTCTGTCTCTGTCTCTGTCTCTCTGTCTCTCTCTCTCTGTCTCTGTCTCTCTGTGTCTCTGTCTCTCTCTGTCTCTGTCTCTGTCTCTGTCTCTCTGTCTCTGTCTCTGTCTCTCTCTGTCTCTGTCTCTGTCTCTGTCTGCCTGTCTCTATTCCCATCTCTGTCTCTGTCTCTGTCTCTCTCTGTCTCTGTCTCTGTCTCTCTCTGTCTCTGTCTCTCTCTGTCTCTGTCTCTCTCTGTCTCTGTCTCTGTCTCTGTTTCTCTCTGTCTCTGTCTCTGTCTCTGTCTCTCTCTGTCTCTGTCTCTGTCTCTGTCTCTCTGTGTCTCTGTCTCTCTCTGTCTCTGTCTCTGTCTCTCTCTGTCTCTGTCTCTGTCTCTCTCTGTCTCTGTCTCTTTCCTGCCCGCAAAGTGGTCAGGGAGGCCATACAGCCTCCAAGAGAACAGGGAGGCTGCAGCTGAAGCCGCACAGGGACCCCAGGCCAACCCCGGCCCAGGCTGGGTACCACGTGTGAGAGCTGCCTGGGCAGGAGGCCACTCACCCCACGAGGAGCTGCTCCAGCCCCTTCTTGATGGCACAGTCAGTGTAGGTGCCCTTCCCAAAATACTTGATGGCGTCCACTCTGCTTTTGAGCGTGTCGCGGTCACCGGGCATGCGCGTGAGGCCTTGGATGATCTCCACGTCGTCGCTGTAGTGCAGTGCACCCGCGTTCCACACCAGGTTTCGGTCGCAGCGGTAGTACCTGCCAGGAACAGGCACGGCAGGCGTCAGGCGGGCGGCCCCTGGCACCATCACTGCCCATCCCAGGGCGCGACGTCACCCGGATGGACGGGCTGCTCCACCCTGGCCGAGGCTGACACACAGCTGGACTTCCCCGTGGCCCTGAGGCCGGCCCTCCTGGAGGGCTGTGTGGGCGGGTGTGGCCAGCAGGTGACCTGCGCTCCGATCCCCCGGCCTCAGACCAGGAGCCCTGAGCATGTGGCCCTGCTGGGGTGGGGTCCTCGGGACTGCAGTGGGGCAGCATGACTGTGGGGGAAGGAGGCACCCAGGGGGGTTTGAGCGCCTGGGCCCGAGGCTCTCAGGGGTCTGCTCTGCCCCAGCCTGAGGTGGGCTCGCATCTGCCCCACCCGCCCTCCCGCCCATTCAGCAGAGTGATCACAGCTCCTGCAGGAATGCCAGAGGCAATGTGGGGATGACTCCGCCCCATTTCACAGGTGGGAAACTGAGTCATGGGGAGCCTGAGTAAAGGCAACAAGGGCGACTCAGGGGACGCTGGGCCACATGGCCGCCCCTCCCTGGTGCCATCCACAGCCAGACCGCCCAACACACTGCCTCACGGGCCTGGCCACGTCCACTAAGCTCAGGGTTTCTAATCCCAATGGCTCCCGCTGGGGACGGTGGGGGTTGGCAGGTACACGGTGCTGTTACCGCAGCCTCTGACTGTGCCCCTTCTGGTGGCGGGAGGCTCAGGCCCAGCGGCCAGTCAGCAGGGTCAGGGAAGACTGGGGGGTCCTTTG